>NW_010227520.1:0-21576 GCF_000690775.1 Eurypyga helias | reverse complement strand
GCTCTTCCTTTCCCTGGCACCTGTGATGGGTGCTCTGCTTCCGACTCCTCGCTCCGCTCCCTTTCCATGCCCTCTGCTCCTTTCCCACAGACAGCAACCCACCTCCTGCTACACCCTGACCATCCCTTCACCCCTGTAGGGACTGAAAGCAGTGACAGTACGCAGGGAAGGAAGACCTCTGTAGGAAGGAGGGAGAGTGTGAAGTGAATATGCTGAATTTATGGAGCTTTGCTTCCATAAGGAGAATAACTCAAGGGCCATGATGTATGGTGGGGATGGGGCTGTCACTCCCAAAGCTGTAACATCCACCAAGAGATTGATAGCAACAGTTCCACATTTCCAAATGAAATACTTTAAAAATTTTCTTTCCATAAGCAAACAAAGCAAACGTTATGGACAATTTTCAGCTCAATTCTTGACAGAAACAGATGTTGCAATATTGGAATTTCCCATGGGACAGATATTCCAGGGTTCATTCAATTTTAAACAGGGCTAGAAAATAAAACTGAGCTGATATATGGTTTACTTCTTCATAGCCACTGCAGAGGAAGGTGGTTGGAGGGTGTGCTAGACAGGTGTTGTATGCTGCTGCAATGACTATGAGACCAACTAGTGTGGAGTATTTTTAAATTAGTTTTTAAATCTGCTCCTTGTTCAAAGTAAGGAACAATCAATTACTTTGTGGTTCTGTCCCATTTTACAGCAGATTAAGGTTTGCTTTCGGTAAACCGAGGCACTCACTTCGAAATTTCCCCAAGATAACATCACTTGTTTGGGAACTAGTAAATGTGACCTGCTTTGAAAAGCAACTTGTATCTCTTTTGAGTACATGCCTCCCTGTCATCAACAAGCTTAACCAGCGTTAAGCACAAGAGAGGAAAATGGCAGAAGCCAGGAAAATACTCTGAAGACTCTTGCAGATCATGACCTCAGGGACTTTCTCTAAGTAGGAAGAAGGACTGTGTTTATGGCTTTTCCTGGGCTCCCTTTGCTTCCCTGAAACATGGAAAGCTTCTGGGCTGAAATCACATAAAGAGGGGTAGAAAACAGGTTTATCCTAGTGCTGACATATACAGTTTCACCAACTGATGGACATGAAGCTCAGCAAGCATGCTAATCCAGTCTTAACTGGGGAACTATGAGGACCAGCAAACTGTTAGGAGGTGGGTCCCCATGATGACTACCAAAGCTGGAAACTTCTCAGTACCATGCAGCTGTAAGATCACGGCCTGGCCACCTTGAGCTAGCGCAGAGTCCTAAATTCATAATAAATGCAGGTTCCCTAATGTATCCTCAGAGTCCTGGCCTTGTTACTGTGACTAGCCACATTCAAGGGGTGCCAAAAAAGGAGAAAATTGTCTGCGGCACAATCCTACATACACACAGTGAAAGCAGTGAGACAGAAAAAATTCTTACTAAGACTTTGCTCAATACCACCTTCGATAGTTAAACAACATCTAGTAATTCTGACCAAATAGCTATAAAATAGCAAGGAATGGAGAAGTGTGATCAGCCATCACCAGTGCAAGGTTACATGGATTTGGGCAGGAAGTTTTAGTACTTGTCGGTGTTAGGCACCGCTGGAAGAAACACACATTTGCGCAATGTAAACCTTACCACTATGCGTGCTAATCAGATCAAGAAGCAGCTCTCCTTGCCTGCTTCTCTGGGCTACTCCTTCTCTTCTTCGGGTTTTCCAAGAAAGACCAGACATCTTTGATTCTACTTACCTGTAACCTCCAGTTCAGCACCTCAATGGGCACCTAAATCTTTACCTACAGTACAGATAGCAACAGAAACAAGATTTATATATTGACAAACTAAGCCTGCTAAGGAAAGGGGAATTTTTGTTTTGTTCGGAGATGCAAAGGCCAAATTCAAAAAGCCTTATACTTGCTAGATAAAATGTGTCCTTTAAAATTGTTAATATGAAGGTTAAAATCAGTTTTTCTGGAGTAAAGCTATATCATTATTATTATTATTATTTGCTACACTAAAGCCAAAATATCAACTAAATTTTGCAGAAGTTTTATGCTAATGTGCTAGTCCCAGGAGTATGCCACCTCTGCCCTCCAAAGTGCTATTCCTTTCAATCCACTTGGATAACCAGCATATTCATAAACCCCAATGAAACCAGTTATAAACACCTGTGCTACCACACAATGAAATACGAAGAAAATTCTAGGAGAAAACCCAAATGGAGGCTGTTTAAGAACAACTAAATGAAAGGATTTACTCTGAAAAATACTCCAGCTCTGGCATAATTAGCTAATTAAACCACAGCCAATATAATTATCTACCATGAGAGAGCCTGGATGGGGAAAACAAAGAGCAAAGGGTGAAACAAACAACAATATTATGTTTTAGTGGGGAAAAAAAAACCAAAACCAAACAGTTAAAACCTTCTCTGTTCCATTAGGCAGAGATTGTACAGCACAAGATCTCTCCACCTCTTCATCCCACTCTCCAGCCTGGTGGTGTACAAAGGTGTAGTACTGAGCCCTGAAATGGGATTGCTGCAGTCCCTCAAGCTTTTGTTAACACTCTTCACAGATGTGAATGCTGCTCTCAGTGTTTATTTCATCCTTCCCCTTGCAAACCGTCCTTCACCTTATAACAGATGCTAGTGTTCCCTGAGAAAGAAAATAGAATTTAAACTACTAGCCATACATACAGCCTTGTGTCCCCGATTGGCTCATCTCCCTAAGCAAATTGTACAGGGGCCAAGCTTCTATCAGAGGTACTTCTGCACTGTTTTTCTAGCAGGGAGGTTGCAGCATCACTAGTGCCACTGAGGGTGCAGGTCTGTCTGATGCTACCCAGAGAAGATGGGGCTGTTACTGCCCTCTGCTCAGCCTGTGACAGCAGCCACCCTGGATGCTACAAGGCCCTGGACAGGAGAAGCCAGGTCATTCCCCCTTCCGCCTGCTCAGAAAGCAAGGCACTGTAACGTCATTGATCAAAACAGCAACCAGAGGAAGCGGCAAAGATCCAGGGTGGAGGAGAGAAGCAGGGGTCCCCTTGGCTCCCTTCCCTGATCAGCTTAGGCGAACATCTGGCTCCCTTTTAGGGATGAAAGGGAAGAGGCACAGAGAGACGGGCTGGTTGCAAACCAGTTACATTCATTCCTTCTCCTTCCTTCCATCGCCACACTTCGGCAGCACTGCCAAATTCCTCCCCACGACACTCCCAGGCTGTGAATCTCTTCATGCAGAGAAGAGTGGGCACCAAGGTAGTGACCCATCCTTGCCCCAGAGTAACCAAGCTGAAATTCTGCCTCTAGGTACAGAAACAAGTTCGCTTGGACGCTGCCGTCCCAATGCTGCAGTACAACACGCGGGTACGCTCAGCGACCGCTGCTGTGTGTCTTTCTCATTCTGCAGCAGCCTTCTGGATAAGAGGTGCAGACATGCCCCCCTCCCAGCACTGGCAGAAGGACTGATTCATCAAGCCTGACTCTCTGAGGCAATCTGCCAGACGACAGAGCTGCTGGTGGGATGCCTTGATGCTGTCAGCTGCCCATATGTCTGTCGGGCAGCTACTGCCTGTGCAATCCCTGCTCTGAGAAGGATTCAGAGCACGGTTTGGGATATCTAAATAAGATCCAATTCCACAATTCAAGTCAATTAAATAATCAAATAGATAATTTAAAAAAAAAAAAAAGCTTTGAATTGAGAAAACAGATCTTTTGTTTTGTTGTCAAAATGAAGTAAATTATGAGGTAATAAATCTATTACAAAATTTAAACCTAGGCAAATTCAAAATGATGCAAAGGGAAGGGAGGGAGGACAGATGGGCAAATTCACACCTAGTGCTGGCTGTCTCAAACTGTTCATATCTGCAAATAAGCTAATCTGTAAACCAGGAGCAGCTGAACTGAAGGGGGTTATGGTGTAATGTTACCTCGATGTCTACAGGGATTTTCCAGTCACCCTAAAGCACAGCTGTGGGCTCCAGTGGATGAGACTTTTCCCATCCAAGGATGCCAGGCTAGGTATCTCTCTCTTGACCAGCACCAGTGCAGCCCTCTCTGTTGCTGTGGCACACAGGTAATTTTGCTTCCACATCACAGTGCCCTCTGCTAAAGGCTGATGCCAATTCCCATTTCCTTTCCAGGTGGCATCACTTTGTGGGATTCTTGTCAAAGGCTCTAGGACCTGATACGATCATGCTGTGAGTCTGAGCCATCAGGGCAGGCTGTGGCAGTAGAGCAGATCAGCGTAAGGCTGGGCTGCTTTTTCTCTGCTATGAAAATTAGCACTTTTAGTTTTAAACACAGAAATTTCAAAATTGCATTACATTTTCAAGGTTTCTTTAGTTTGCACACCAGCCTGTTATCCTCAGCTAGGACTGGATTACCTTTGTGCTTGTCCTATCACAGATTGTTGTGGATTACAAGGTTCACATCTGTACTGACCTCATATTAGACTGTAGAACAAGACAAGGGGGGGGGGGGAAAGGGTAATATGACAATGAAATAACTCATGTCATGTTTTCAAAGACATCCATTACCTTGCATTTACTTTCTTTACCACTTAAAATTTGAGCTACATTTCTCCTGTGCCCTTTTAAGATCAAAAAAAAGATAAATTACTTTCTTGTTGTACAAGCCTTCATTGAAAACCTACAACACTCAAAAAATTACATGGACTACGAATCTGATCTGAAGTTCCTCAGCCTGTCTAAAATCCTCTTTCATCCTTCTCTGACCAGAGCATTAAAACAGACTACTCACCATCAACATCTCAATTAAAGCCTCAAAATAGGTTTAAATGAGAAACAAATGTTGCATTTACCTTGAACTGGATCACCTGAAAAGAATGTTTTTTCCTCATGCTAAGTGCATATATTTTGCTCACAAAATCTGTTATAGGTAAACTCAAAAATAACCAGCTTTGTGAGAGCTAAAGCTAATGAAGACTTACTATATTATTTATTTAGCCTTGTGTATTCTTTTTTTAATTATTTTTTTCTGTGGTGTGTCTTTTTCAATTCTATGTTTTTCAAATGATGAGTCTTAAGTAATTTCTCTAAGCAAACAAGCTGTATTGTTACTATGTTAGGGTTAACCAATGCAATCACCGTACAAAAAAAAAAAATACAGTTTTTCTGAAAACATCCTGAGCATACAGGCAGAAAGCTGGTATGAAAGAGAGAGGGCATAATAGGAAATTCAGAACCAGCGATTAGGTAGGTGAGTCTGCACTGGATTTTCACTGTGTTTGTAAATTTGAGTTATCCTCTCCCTGCCATCATCCTTGTCCTGTCTCATGGATTTGATAGATAAAATAGTCCTACACCAAAAATTAACATAATTTCTTCCATGAACCCCAAAGCAATGCCCACAGTCAGAACTCAACTGGTCAGCACCGGAGAGACAAGGAGCATCCGGAACCTGCTGTATATGAGCAGGTATCCTCCTCCAAGTCCCTCCTACTAAAAGTCTGGAACAAATATGGCTTTAAAATGGGTAAAAAGGCATCCTGTGACTTTGGAGGGGAGCTGTGCGGGGTAGGGTGTCAGATGGCTGAGGAGGCACCCTCTGTCTCACCTACCCACAGCCTGGAGCCTGCGCGTGAGCGAGTGGAAGCTAAGTTAAGCAGAATGATCTCAAACCAGCAAGGCAAATTTTAGGAACTCAATATGTTTTAGGAATACAGTATGTTTTTAAGCTTTTCTTTTATAACTCCCTTGCAAAACATCTGTGGCTAAAAATAAGTCATCTTCTCCTTCAAGCAAGTAGTTTTTTTTGCCATAAGGTCACCACTCTTGGACATTTCTTATTAGTCTGGAGTTTATCTGGCTTGCTGGTGTCACGGTTAAAATGAAGAGTGTGAAGTGAGGGGATGGAGGAAGTTCTCAGACGTGGAATTAGAAAGGTTAAGAGAAGTTGTCATGCTTTGTGATCACTGATACTTTATTCCATGTCTCCTAAAAGGATCCAGATATCAGTAGCTGTGACCCAAAGTGAGGAAGGTCTTAGAGTGGATCTCTGACACTACCTGGAACTCAATGGATCAGCACTGGATGAACAAAGAGCACTGAAAACCTGATGCAAGCACCACCTGAAGTGAAAACCTGGACATCAAGTGGAGCATATTGGGTGCTTAAATCTACAACCTATGGAGGAAATCAAGCCTCATTGATTTCACTATTCCTTTGAGGAGACGATGCACCTCTGTTGTATATGTACATGCTTACAGTAAAGCCCTGATCTGAGTTGGACAGTACTGAAGATGCCTTTCCCAAGTCAAAAAGATTTATAACCTATATTTAACAACAGTAACAACACCAAGAATTGTATGTTTTCTCCCCAAATCATGACATTATGAGGGGAAATTATCACATTTGAAATGTGAGGAAGGACTTTACTAGGAACATATTCAAAACTAAATCAGGACTACTCCCAGCTCTGATTCTTTAGGCTTGTTGTTTCTTCCACTGGCTTACCGAATTACCTTGAGTAAACTATTTAATCTCATTCTTCCTCCATCTGCCTCTCTAGAAAATAGGGGTAAACCCTAAAATGCAAGATTTTCAGGCTAAACAAAAGCCCATCAGAGTTCAAGGTGGCTATTCATTCCTGAGGGCTTTGAGTCAAGCCTCCAGTCAAGCATTTGATCAGTTAATATTCGTAACTGTCAGTGCTATTATTACTTTTCATGACTACGAATGACATGGGAAAACGTTACTGTTAAGCAGTCAGCAAGAGGCAACATTTTTTTTTCCACAGAGCATCACATGAACTGCTTACAAGTCTGCCCTAAATTTAAAATAGGAAAGATAGTGGTAACTGTGCAGCTGTGTGCTGGCTTCTTAATATTCAGGATTGGTATGAATCTGAATATGTTAAAGCTTTTCATTTAGACATCAGATTTTTGACTCACCTGAAGTTTAATCAGAATCTTATATAGTTCATTTTGGCATCAGATGTGTAGCTGGTTATTGCAATGATGGGCGGGGAACAGCTCCTGACATTTGGATTCGGAGCAGCTAAGAGTGGGGATGCAGCAGATGTTATGGACAAGTATTAGCTCATCCTGAATTTCCCTCAAGTAAAACTGTTGAGCCTTTCATGAGCTAAATAAATAATTAGCAGCAGAGATGAAACAGGAGTACTGCTGTCTTATGCTGAAAACGGATTCTGATTTCCTTTCCACCCTCTACAACACTCATGGCTGTGGTGGGGTTACTTCCCAGCAGCACAACACGGGCTGAGATGAGAATCAGGCTCTTTACCTTTGTATTCAGCTCCTGAGGCAGAGCTTGCAGGTACAGCTGTAGCATACAAATTCTCCACATACCTCACAAAATGTTATTTGGGAGTTGTTAAACTTTGAAGGACATGGGAATGCCTCCAAGCCAACAAAAGGTGCTGTCCTGCCCTTCTCTGCTCTGCTGGGGCACCGCGGCATAGGCAGCAGCAACTCACATGCCCTCACATACTTCACACACACCTCCTGCAGGGATAAGTGGCCTTTTAGTATTTTACTGTTCTGTGTCAGTTATCAAGCAAGAAAATATCGGTCCAGGTATCATCATCATGGTCTACCTCTGCATGGGATGAACTGGACTGTCTCTGACCAACAGATTTCTCATCAGTTTCTGTACAAGCGTCAGGTGGATGACAGTTTGTCACAACAATCTAGGATGACTTTAGTGACAATACTAAGATGTACATCTACTTTAATTTTTCTTATTTTCATATTTTTATTATATTTATTTCATATGTTATAGTTCTATTTTCCACTTCATTATCTGGTGATACATACAATTTTTGTCATTTTAGTCATATTTTCTTTCTTACTCTTCAAAGATTTCTCATATTGCAGAGGGGGAAAAAAAAAAAAAAGAAAAAAGAAACACAGAGAAAGAAAACTAACCCTAAAATACCTTTTGTCCCTGTACTTCTCCCATTGAGAGAGACAAAATAAAAATAAAAGGCTAGATGATTTTTTTTTTCCAGCAGAAGCCAATAAAACCCCATAGTCCCAGAATACATGTTTCTGTGAAGCAGCTTCTTCATTATGTCTGATGCTTTTCAGCAATCCTGCACTTGCTGACAGCCCTCTAGAAGACAATGCATGCTACTGCTGCAAACCAGTCTCAAATGACCTGGAGTACCAAACGTCCATGTCAGACTTTCCCCTGCTCTGTTTATTTAAATTTTACTCTGCATTGGTACTGTGATTTCACTTTTTTATTTTTACACTGTTGCTGTCTCAACCTGTGAAATACAAATGATTAATACACGATGATTAATGTGTTCATGTGATGTCCTTTCTCCCAGTGGTTGTTTTATTCAGTGTTTAAATATATAAATGCTTTGACCAAACCAAGGTTTGTATCCTGGATACAATGCAAGCGGAGTAACTCAGCTCACATATGGAGGCTGAGGAGTGGGTTTTGTGCCGGCTGTGAGCCATGGAGGAAGGTCAGTGCCTAACCAGGCTGGAGACAACGGTGTAGCTGAAAAAAGGGTAGGAAGGTGGCACGCATCTACCCATAAGTCTTCATCTGTATGAACTCACTGTCCAAATCATGGGTAAGAATAGATGTTAGTGTATTGCAGAATAAGTTAATCCTCTTCCTTTTCTAAAATTACCAGAACTAACTATGTATTCCTAGTTTGTCTCAGAGTAAAAATAATGTAATCATGCTTTACTACAGCATCAGGTTTTTGGTAATATTTACCCTAACAACAACAGAGCAGGGATTCTTCCATTTTCAGTCATTGGCTGATAGACATCTACACAACAGATTTTCATTGAAAGAAGCATTAGCAATCTAGAGAGCAGCATCCCCTCTGATGCATGACTTGTGTTCAGTGTGGCACTGCCGTTGGAGAGAACATACTCACACAACTTAGATCTTTCTGAAGTTCGCAGCTCCTTAGGCACAAAGTACTTTCTTATGAACGTGCAAATGACTAGATGAGTGCATGGGTATATATATCCCACTATGCTGTGGGAAATTGAAATTTGGTTAATTACTTCCTATCTAGGTTAAAATATCCATAAATGTAAATGCTGAAGTTATTTTTTGGTCATAAAATGGAGTTGCACTATCACCCTACTGCCAAACTGCAACTAAGATTTAACTGAGATGTAACAGGATAGCAATGGTTGGTGGAGTGTTCTCTATTCACAGTCTGTAAAGCACTTGCAGTAAAAGGAGCTGTGTAAATGTAAATCATTGTTATATTGTGTAAGTAATCAAATCCATGGCACTATTGTTTAAATAGACTGGAGATATGGAGCCATTTATTCATATTTTAATGCTTAGACTGCCTGCTACATAAAATATATATGGAAAAAATAAGCTTTCAGAAATATATAAAATACTTTTTATCCCAGTGCTGAATTTACAAGCTAGGGACACTATACTGCTACAGTAATTCTTAATTTGTACAGTTGTTTTTATCAGTCTTAGTACAAAACACCACAAAATAAAACAGACCTAAATCTCTCATAAATCTAATGGCAGTGTTGCACTTCAGATGCACATTTTTAAGTGGCTGCATCATTGCCTTAATTCAAAACACAGCCAGCAGGCTAAGTATGACTTGGGAAGCTCTACAAAACACTTGCAGATTTATTCATCTTTTGAAATAGAGGTGAATTTATATATTACACCAATGCCCGATGGCCAAAACTGAGATTTGGTCCCACATCATGCAGGGTGCTCTACACATAAAAAAAGACACAAACTCTGTCCCCAGATGCCTTACTTGAACTCAAGTGTTGCAGTTATGTAATGCTCCATCTTAATCATTCATGACTATCCCTGTTGCTTCAGACCACACAATGACTTCAAAGCAACAGTTTCCTTATTCATTTATGTGGGCTCTGGTTTCACAATATTTTCTCATGTTTTTATCCCTATGAGGCAAGGCAGTGCTGTCACCCAGGTTACAGATGGAAAAATGAGGTCCAAGCTAATGTTTTCCAAATTTTTAGATTTCAGTTCAATGCCTTATTCAAAATGAATTAATTACGTCAGTGCTTAAGATACACTGATCATGAATCTGGTGCTCTTTAAACATCTAAACCAGTTTTTAACAGATAATCTAGACTGAGAAAAAGGTACTCAACTTTCACAGGAGCAGGTAAGATTTCTATGACAGCAGGTCTCCCAATGTTTGCTCCTTTAACCCTGAGTCTAAAGACAGATGTTGCTTTGCAGACTTCTGGTCACCTTCCATCCCTTTGCTGGACATTGGTTACTCTTCCTGAATGTTTTTCCTTCAAATAAGAAGTGATTTTCAGTTGGGCATTTTGTAACAAACTTCTGATCTTAGCTAAAGTGATGGGTACAATACACATCTACTGTCATTGGTGTTAAAGGGTGATTTATATTACAGAAAAGGATGAAAGAATGGAAAAACTGCTGCCTTAAAAACCCACGTAATTGTCTAAGCATACCCTTGTCTAAGCATTCACTTGGCTCTGGTCTTTGCAAATAGTATTGTACTTTTCTAGACGGAGACTTACAGATATTTTGTCTTTATTGGTTAGCTCACAGTGTCAAAGGGAAGTACCCACCTGAGCGGCACTCAGGATTGGTTATAAGAAACCTCTGGAGGTCATCTTGTCCAACCCCTCTGCCCAAGCAGGGCCACCTACAGGAAGTTGCCCAGGACCATGTCTAGATAGCTTTTGAATATCTCCAAGGGTGGAGACTTTGCAACCCGCCTGGGAAACATGTGCCAATGCTCAATCATCCTCACACTGAAAAAGTGTTTCCTGATGCTTAGATGGAATCTTCTGTGCACCTCTTGTCACCTCAAATGGTGCCTCTTGTCCCAGCACTGGGCACCACTGAAAAAAGCCCAGCTCTGTCCTCTTATACCCTCTCCTCAGATATTTGTAAACATTGATGAGTTCCCCTCTGAGCTTTCTCTTCTCCAGTCTGAACGGCCAGAGGGTTCTCAGCCTTTCCTCATATGTGAGGTGCTCCAGTTCCTTAACCATCTTAGTGCCTCTTTGCTGGACTCTCTCCACTATGCCCATGTCCCTCTTGTACTGAGGAGACAGAACTAGACACAGTACTTCAGGTGTAACCTCACCACAGTGCTGAGTAGAGGGGAAAGATCACCTTCCTCAATCTCCTGGCAACACTCCTCCTAATGCAGTCCAGAATAACATTATCCTGCTATATGGCAAGGGCATGTTACTGGCTCATGTTCAATCTCGTGTCCACCAGGACTCACAGGTACTTTTCTGCAAAGCAACTTTCTAGCCAGGTGGCCCCAGCATATCTGGTGCATGGGGTTATTCCTCATCAGGGGCAGGACTTGGGATTTCCTTTTGTTGAGTATCATGGAGTTCCTCTCAGCCCATTTCTCCAGCCTGTGAAGGTCCCTCTGGATGACAAGTCTATTGGCACTCCTCACAGTTTTGTGTCATCAGCAAAATTGCTGAAGGTATACTCTGTGACATCATAGAAGACATTAATGAAGATATTAACTAGATCCAAATGTTAAATAGGTTGTGGACAAATATTGACTCTTGGGGTATACTGCTAGTTACTGGTTCCACCTAGACTTCTTGGCACTGGTCAGAACCCTTCTTCCTCAGCCATTTTGCTAGTTTTAAATCTACCTCACTGCTCATCCAGCCCATACTTCTTCAACTTCTCTACAAGGAACTCATAAGACTGTGTCAAAAGCCTTAGTGAAGTCAAAGCAGGCATCTACTGCTCCCACTTTGTCCACCAAACTAGTTATTTCTTCACCAAAAGTTATTAGGTTTGTCAAGCATTGTTTTGTGAATGCATGCTGATGACTCTATATCACCTTCTTGTCCATCATGTTCCTGGAAATAGCTCCCAGGATTAGTTGCTCCATCACCTTCCCATGGATTGAGGTGAAGCTGACTGGCCTGTAGTTCCCTGGGTCCTCCTTCCTGCCTGTTTTGAAGATAGGATTGATAATTGGTTTCCTCCACTCCTCAGGTATCTTTCCCAAATGCCATGACTGTTCAAAGTTAATGGTCTCGCACTGATATTAAACTAAATCCCTCAGCATTTGAGGGTCCCATCAGTGCCCACATATATCCACCTTGCTGGATTTGAGCAGCATGAACCATGGCTGCATGTGCCAGCCAAAGGACCTTGTTACATGACAGCAGTTAAAAAAATTACTTGCAGTTCTCAGAGAAATTTTAATTTCTACTTGGGAGCTCTCATAACCTGTGTATATGAACAGAAGATATAGACAGAAATCTATCATCTTCTGTCTGTGGCACCTGCTAGACATGATGTGGCTTCATAACATTGCCAACAATTTCCATTTTCTCCATCTAGGTTAGGTTTGAATGGTGCAAAGATGAACAGGACAATTAAGGAGAGTGAAGAGGAAAGAAAAATCAGAACGAATAAGCGACATAAATCAGAAAAGGGAAAAAATATAAAACTAGGAAAAAAACCCCAAGAAAAGCATTTAAAAAAAAACCAAACCAAAAAGCAAAACAAGCTTTCCTCTCACTCTGCCTAGAAAGAGAGGATTCCTGGTTCTGTTCCAGGTGTAACAATATCATTATCTTCACAGCAGGATTACTAAGAACAGCGCAAGGACAAGTCAGAGTGAGAGAAAGAGCTCATTGGGAACACAGATAGGTCAGTAAAGCAATAGTGTTTGCCTATGTGTGATGCTCAACTCCAGCACAGGCCCCTCTTGTAGGATATTTTTCAATATGAGCACAGGTCAAGGCACAAAAAGGACGTTCTGAGATACAACCAAGAGTTAATTGCATGCTCCAGTAAAGAGGGAACGTTCCCTTCCACCAATGATGCGGAAAAGATGATACAGGCAAGTCACCTTTGAGCAGCCTCAGGTTATAGAATGGTGTTAATGTTATGGGCAGTCATGGTCTTTGCAAGTTGACATTCACTGAGATGCCTCTCTCAGACGTTTGCACAAGTTATCACTCCCTTCCCTCCAGTTTCTCCTCCTCACTCTGGGCAGCCATGTAGAACAGAGTGCTGAGCCAGGACAGTGCATATTAGATCAGTATCAGAAACATGCATCCTGAATCCACTCAAAGAGATAAAAACCTGCTGCTAACTTTGGCAATGGCCCTGAGAAAGCAAATACAAGGGAAGGTCAGATGGGGGAAGCTGACAAACAGTGCTCTTCCTGTTAATCCACTGTTGTATCCAGTGGATATTCACTGTATTGTGAATTGTATTCACATTCCGATACCATTTCAGCTCAGTGAAATCAGGAATCCCAACAGACACACTTGCTGCTATCTCCCACACCTTTGAATTTTGATGGGGTCATTGCACCCAATTCCAGTCCCCTTTGCAACATTTGCAGCTCCTGGAACTGGAAGATCACAGCTGAGACAGATGTGAGAATGGGGCTGGTGTCCTGGGTAACTATCAAGGGAGATGTTAATATTAATGAGGAGGGAAGAACAACTGCTTTAACTCTTTCACTATGAGTGCAAAGTTTAGGAAAAATTCTTAGCAGAGAATGCAGAAAACTTCTGTCTTTTGTGCATGCAACATCTCTGACTAGTGAGTTCCTTTAAGCTGAGCACAGCCAGCTCAGTCCTGGCATACCAATGTACCCTAACATATATTAAGTGCTCATCATTTTAGCAGCTAAGCAGTATCAAAACCCATTTAGCACATACACAGCATTTTATAGAGCAAAGCACTACAGAAATCCTTTTCCCTTAGGTTTTTCTACACACTTATTGCTGTGACATGCATCTGACCAATTAAAGAAAAACAGCTTTAGTTAATTAACTCTAAGGGACTGAGTGGTTCCCTGGTTGAAAGTCATAAAAGCTCGTTCTGATATTATGAGCACCACTGATTAACTCTCAGATGCTGGACAATTCACTTCATCTTCCTATGCTTCATTTTTCCCTCGTGCAAAATATAGAGAAATAAAATTTGTCGTCTTTGGTGAAGGACTTTTGAGAGTCGTGAATGGAAAGAGCTATGCATCATCAATGAATCTTCAAAAAGCCCCAGTGGGATATTTATGGAAATAGCACTGTCCTTGTTGTGCTTCTGGAAAACTGAGCCATAACCAAGTAAACCAACAGAACGCCAAAATCTCACTGAGAGGCAGAAGTAGGGACAGGATAAGAATTTAGGGTGTCTGACACCCTGACATCCACTTGTTCCCCCAGACCAGGCTGACAAGATGGCATCTTTCTTGCATTTCTGCCCATGACACACTATTCTCACCCCTCCATCTACTAGATTTTATCTATTTGCTTTTGCACTGTTTGCTTTATTTACTCTGGCCATCCTCCTCTTCCTCAGTAAACTGAGACATCCAATCACTTCCAACACCTGACAATTTCCACTAACATCTCTTTCTGGTTGCGTTGATAGATATTCCTGTTCACCAGGCCACATTCACTATCCAGGGTCATATGACTATGGACAACCTTCAGAGTAGGTTTTAAGAATTCCACTGGGCTCAAGATCTTAACTACTGTTGAGTTTTTTGCCAAAAGCTTTGCCTCAGGAAAAACTGACACTAGCATACTTTCTTTCATTCCATTCCTATTACTCTATCATTACTTAATTTTATCTTATCTTTTCATTCTACTTAACTCCACTTTGTTTTAAGTCCCAAAGCTAACACAACAATTCCACAGTACCTAAGTCAGAACAAGGCAAATAATGTGCACCTGCTAACTGATTTGATTATTTCAACATATTTTTATAATTGAGGAATTGAAGTGAAACTGAATTTCCTCATATTTTGTTCAGTATTTGAATAAATATTCTTTAACAAATTGTTCTTTGGATTTGCTGGTCAATATTTCTTCTTTTGGCAAAGAGCAGTTAAGTTTGGAGCAGTTAAATAAATTATTATTTCTTCTACAACTGATTGAGATAAAAGTATTTCTGGAAAAAAATTTTTGTCCGTGTCAACTAAACATCCAGATTTGAAAACAACTTTAAAATTAGATTTCATTGTAGGAGTAAGGTGAATGAAAAACGTCACATGAACATTTACTACCTCTTGTTTTGATTTTCTCAGGTTAAAGAAAACTACACTATGGTAAAGAAGAAAATAGCAAGGTGTGTTCTAGGATCTAGAGTCCGAGTACCATGACTTGACCTCACTGCCTCAGATCTCACTTCAAGCAACAGGAGAATAGTTTGCAGGTCAAAAGATAGCAACCCCAATCTTACTGAGGAAATCAATGGCTTTGATTGTGTTTTGGTAAGAGATTGCTCACAAATTACAAGCAAAACACAAACCTCATTATTCCTCTAGCAGATCAAATTTTTCTCCACTGGCCTTAGGATGCCTGTACAGCTAGAGCTATTTATGTGTTTGCTTCTACTGTGCCCTGAGATTTTGACTTCTGCTGGTATCTCACACATACCCAACGACAGACTTCAGCTCAATGTATCTGATACTGCTTCTTCAGCAATTCAAAGGCAGGAAAGGGTGGTTTCTAGGGATTCATCATTAGCAGGAACATTCTACATCAATTTTTCTTCCAAGACAGAAGCAAAAAAGCAGTAACACTCTTTTGCTGTGATGTTAAACAGTTTCCTACCCATTTTTAATCCCTATCATGTATTGCTTCTTTCTATTTCCCAGTTAGGTTCACTGCAAGAGCAACTCTTGTTTTACATCATTAAAAGTCAGAGGAGTTGTAGAACTGGAGGAGCATAAATGAACATTCAGGGCTTGCTTTTGAAATCATCTCTATCTCTTCTTGCATTTAATATAGCATAAAACATTAAACACCCCAAAGTTGTCAGCCATTACAGTTGTGTAAAACAGATATTGCGAAGCAAGTAATGAGCTTTTTCACGTAGGTGAAAAATCTCTTGCTAACAATCCCGAACCTTGAACTGCAGAATAATTAGAGCCTGTGTTATGGGTAGACAGCACAAACTTCCTCCCACATCGCTTCCTCTCTCAGTAGTATGTTTCAATCCCACCTACAGGAGGTGGAAAGGGAAAATTCTGACTTCTAGCCTGTCAAGTTTTTCTTTCTTTGTTAAGCTTAGTAAGGAGGCTACCAACTGTGGTACTATTTTTTCCTAAATCAGAAATTTTACTAAAAACAACTATTGTTAGAGAATAAGTGCTATAGAAATTTGTAATGTATGACTATGAATTTGTAATGTATGTGAGGAGCAGACCAACAAATAAACTAACAGACACAGTGCAAATTTATCAGACACTGCTAATGCTACCGGTGGCAGTGCTACCTCAGGTCAAAGTCAAGTCAGTGACATAAAAGACTTTGTATCCTGGTTTCCTCCCCCTGCCATCATCAGCCAACAAAACAGCAATTGCATTTACCTGTAGATCAGGACTTCATCATCCGAGCAATTATACTGCAGCTGATACATTTTTACCCGAGGGGCCGACTTGCTCACCGTCCACTTGACCAAAGCTGAGGTAGTGGTCACATCTGACACCAGGACAGCCCTTTCTGGTGGGCCTTTTGATTCTCCACGAGTAGACTTGCTGGAGCTGGTGATGTCCGAGAGCCTGGATTTTGGTGGAGCTGCTCGGCCTGTGCCATTGCTGAGGTGGGGGAGCTGAACAATTGAGAGCTCAATTGTTGCGGTGGACTCTCCAGCAGCATTGGCTGCTATGCATGTGAAAGTCCCATAATCCTTGGAGGTGGTGATGAGGATATCCAAGGTGCCATTCTCATAGACGGCTGTCCTTGAAGAGTTCCCAATGAGACGGTCATCGGGGGCCACCCAATGAATGATGGGGGTGGGATCCCCAATGGCTTTGCATTTCAGCGTGGCAGTTTGTCCTTCTAAAACCAGCAACTTATGAGTATGTTGTGTAATAAGAGGAGGCTCACAAATAAATTCTTCCTCCCCTACATACCAGAAGTACCTTCCCTTTAGACCTGGTGGAGAAGCACAAGTTTCCATATCGTCATCTCTGTCAAGTCGTCTTAACCACAGGAGCTCACAGTTGCAATGCAGTGGGTTGCCCCCAAAGCTCAGAGACAAAGGTGGAGAAAATGGGGTAACGGCTAATGGAATTACTTGAGATCTGGCAAATATAGGGTCGGGGGGGAGCTTCTGAAGTCTGTTGGATGTCAGGTCCAATCTGGCCAATTTCTGAAGATCTGCAAACGTCCCCTCTGTAATATAATCTATCAGGTTATGATCCAAACTGAGCTGGTGCAAATTTATCATCTTCCTTATAGATTCCCAGGGAATGCTTCGGAGGTTATTGTAAGAGAGATCTAAGTCTTCCAATGTCAGCAAAAAATCCTCAAAGGCTTCATCAGAGATGCTGCTTAGCTGGTTATTGTTTAAAATCAAATGTTGAAGGTTAATTAAGCCTCTCAAAATATCCTCTCCAATGTCAGGCAGCCTGTTGCTGTCCAGATGTAAAGACCGAAGGCTCTCCAAGTCAGTGAAAGAGTAGGGCTGTATGTAACTGATGGTGTTTCTGGACAAAGTAAGGTCAACAAGTCCAGACATATTGGCAAAATCTTGTCTGCTGATATTAATAATAAAGTTGCCCCCAAGTCTGAGTTCAACAGTCCTTCGATCTATGTCTAGCGGTACAAATAGGAGACCCTTGGAGGGACACAAAGTCCCCAGAGACTCAGACAGGTTCTGACAGACACAGTATTTGGGACAAGCGTTGACCATCACAGCCATTCCAAATACCAGGATGCTGCAGAGCAATTTTTCCATGGTAAATCATGCAACAGCACCTGTAAGAAATGAAGAGAGTTACAAGGAACATCAGCAGTTGTGGTATAGCTACCTTTCTTCTTACGTTTCACTTATCTACCTCCAGATATACTTCACAGTAGCTCCTCTCAGGAGTCATACCTAAAGCAATCAGCACTCTGGGATGGGAAGGTTATGTGTTATACACACATGTTTGTCCATATAATGCATTTATTTCTTTAAAAAAAAAAAAAACCAAACAAGGTGGCTCTGGTTCTAAATCTGAATGGGATAGGAATTGTTACTGCTTATGCATAGTAATACAGACTTGTGACTACCTATTTTCTAGTTACAGTTTTATAATTTTTAATGGGTAGCTGATAGAGGACAAAACCTGCAGTCAGATTGCACTGCTTACTTAAAACCTTGAAAGATTGCATTTGGAATAGTTCCTGCTTCTTTGAGGGTAGAAGCTGTCTTATAGTAATTACATACTGCTGCATAATAATGTGGAATTAGTCTTAGGGTTGAAAGAGCTGATTTTATGGATAAATATAACTGCATATTTAACCTTCAGTAATGTGGTTAGTAATGACCATGTAATTATCTGGCCAGTCCTGGGGTGAGTCAGTTCACTTAGGCCCCATAATAAAATTCATGATAGGCAGCATAGGAAGCAGAAATCCCATACATAATTGTAACCTGGATTCACCCTACACTCAGCCAACCTATTGGAAGGACGGCATTGTCTATCTCCAAAGAGAAGAGATGCAGGTGAAATCTGTGCTACTTTAGGCTCCTGGAAACCTTTCCAGTGCCCTCATACTGCATCTCTTTCTGTGGTGACAGCAGGGTTCTCGCCTGTGTCCACGGCCGTCTCTTGCATCCTGTCCCTTTGACTTTGCACCATCATCTCCCTTTTTGTTCATCTCTCACGTGCTTTTCCAGCTTAAACATTTTTGAAGAATAAACAAAATGTATTTACAGGCTGAGGGCCAACTGTGGCAGGTAGAAGTTGCAGCCCTGCTTCAGGTTTTGGAATATTTTCTTAAATAGTTCCACTGGTCTCTTTCCCACATGTGCAGGACATAAATAAACTTGATTTTTTTCTGTTTCTCCCTTGCCCAGACCCTGCTATCAAGGAGGGCTGAGTAATGGATAGATCATTAAGCTCTAACCCTCATTCTCCCACTGAGGAAAGGGGCAGGTTGACAAATATTTATATTTTTGTAAGGTATCGCCCAGGATTTTTACCAATATGGTATACCCTAGTCTCCAAACACCTTACTTGTAGCAGTAACTACAAGCACAATTCAGGCTATAATTTCGAAAGTGGCCATTTTGCCTCAATTTAACCTGTCTTAGGTACTCGATATATGCCATATCTCTTCTCAATCATGCAGGTGCTCATACACTTAGTTTTTGGCACTTGTCTTTCAAGAGCAGTCATGGCACAGTAAGAGATGAGACATGAGATGAATGAGATCAATCTCATGCTTCATCAATTGCCCCTCCAGTGCTCAGCAATGGATGGCAGACAGTCATCTGTGCCTAACTGATTCTCTTACTGCTGTACGCATGATGGGCTAACAGGCAGTGTCTCATAACGACTCCAGTAATGAGGACTACGAGGCTACTCCAACTTTAGGAGATGTATGATGCAAGAAACACATTTCACAAAAAGTCACATCACGATTATTTACATATCACCACACTGCAGAAATGACAGTTGTGCAGATGTCTTATAATAATTAAAAGAAATTACAAAGGTTAGTTATTAATCCCCCAGTAACACACACCAAATACAAAATATCTATCACTTCAGTAATAATTTTTTTAACTCTTTAAACAGGTCTTGCTCTACCTCCCTGTGAAAGGACTAAAAACTAGAGCCCTGTGTTTAGGGCTCTGTGCAAAGGTGGCAGATTCCTCTCATGGGTAAGCTGGTTTGGTTTCTCCTCTATAAAATAAGTGAGATGACTCAGAAAGAAGGAGCTGCAGAAATGCAAGATGTTATGAGTGCTGAACTATGTACTGCATGTTCTTTATGGCAAGGTTTTCTTCATGGTGTGATGTTAGCAATTATATACCATTATTATTATTATTTCATAAGAGGGAAAAGGACTGAAGCATCTGCATTGCTGAACCCTGAAAATAAGATGAAAGCGAGATACTTTTAGAAAGGATGACTTGAAAAGAGTAATCTTACCTTCAATAGTAAACAAAAAACTACTGAATAATATGTTTGGAGATTAGCGAGCATGTTATTGATGCAAATCTGTGTCATGCTTAGCAAAGAGTTATAAATATCCCTTATATTATTATCAATTGGTAGTTTACTAACAGGCAATTGGGTTTTTTGAATCTTAATTATAATTGTGTTCTGCAGCTTTAATTTAGTGTATTACCCTACCAGCTGAAATGATAAACAAAAAGCAGTTTAAAAGTGGGAGAAATAGATACAGTTAATTAGTAATAAGCTCTTTCATAGCTTCTCCCTCATCTACATTCCCACCCTCTGAATATCTATTCAAAATTGTGAATGCACATTTACGAGAGCAGTGTCTCCTTTAAGTGTCCCAATTCTCTAACCACATTTTTTCCGGATGCTGTTAAATATCACAGTGTTTTGAGAAGATGGTTGACTCTAAGCATTAGAGCAAAAAGCATTTGCAAAAAAAAAAAAAGAAAAAAAAAGGAGGGGGGGAGGAAGAGAAGTTAATTACAGAAAATAGGGACTGCAACACTGAGAGGAGGCTGTGAAGCAGGAGATCTAAATGGCAAAGTGAAGCCTGACGGGGAAACCATCTGTAGATGGCTTGAAAGCTCATCATCTGCCTGTGTGTGCTTGCATGTGTGCATGAAAAAGACACAGAGAGCGCAATATGTGCTTTTACCAGCAGGAGGACAAATCAGGAACAGCCGTACTAGGATGGAAATACCATGGTTGCTGTCATTCCAGTTACTGAATGCATTTGAAAGGTTTCATGTAAATATTGTTTGTATGCAGAGGAAATTGCTAGCCTTTGTGATCTGTTGCCATCATCCGTATTTCAAAATTCTGAGCCTTAGTTTTCTCTACAACGTAGTCTTGCAGTGATTATCAGTTCATAGCACAGCAAATAGGGTACAAACTCAAAGGACTACCTATAGGACATTGGAGAGAAGAGAGGCAGGCAGGGCTCCTTAAGGAGAACACCTGGGGTTCTCACAGGGCATCTGGTTTTCCTTCTACAGACACACAAAGCACCTGGGTCACAGATGAGATAAGAACTCATGAGTTTATACAATTATAATAGTATCATTTAAAATCTACACTCTCCCACAAAGTCATGGTAATTGCTAGTTGCCAAGGGGATGGATGTATAATAAAAACTGTTTTGATTTCAGCCCCAGTAACTTTCATATAAGACAGAAAATAAAGCCACAAGTTTAGGGTCTCTTTTTGCTGACCAGTTTGTTCACCTTGTTCCCAAAATTTCTTGTGGTCTGCAACACCAAGCATTTTATGGGCTACTAATAGCAGCCTTGTGATAAGCTCACCATTCTGATTTACATTTTAGAAGTATCTATCAGCCAGATGAGGTAGATTTCTCACAGCAAGTCAGTAAATCTGGCAGAGTTGCTGTCTCAGCTCAAGATGAAAAATAGCCTCTTTAGACCTCTTATAATATGGATTGGTATGAATTAATATGTGCAAGAGTCATAAACCTTGGTGTTTTGTATTCAGATTTTCCTCATAAAGATACAACATCTGAGATTTGGCGTCTCATTTCAGGAATGTCTCTGAGGCATTTTTTAATTCTATACTCATTGAGCTTTGCATATAAATTTCACTAACCTTTGCATATCACAGCACCAAGTACAAGGTAACTGTCAGACAAATAAGCTATAGCTGCAGCATACAGGCTAAGGGGTGGG
>NW_010227519.1:29836-36323 GCF_000690775.1 Eurypyga helias | reverse complement strand
TCTGTGATTCTATGTTCCCATGCACTGTTGATGTCACACACCGCTTAAATTTACATGTGCATTTACCACCGTGTGATCTGTATTTACCACAAATATCAGATCCAGAACTATAACTAAACCCAACCAGAGAATTGACAAGGTGCAAGAACTCACAATTTTGCGTTACCTATCTATAGACAAGAGATAGGAAAGGTGAAGTACACTATAATTCGGAATAATATTTTCTTCTGTCTGTAAAATTACGGGTAATTACATTACCGTAAAAATACGGGTAAAATTTTATCTTAATGAAATCTGAAAAGAACAAGCATGCATTAAAGGTTAAAGGTTAAAATAAAATCAAATTAGATTATTAACCCTATTCTGCACAGACATTTTCCTGATGTGGCTAGGCCAATCACTTTGGTTTAAAATGATAGAAGTATTAAATATATTCTCCTGAGCTGTCAGATTTCAGGCCACATCAATTTTGCTAGCCAAACTTCCGCAGGTTTCAAAAAGAGGCTGCTGTAATTTCAACTGTAGTATATTCCCAGTCTCTTTTCTTCACTGTCCCACAGAAGTATCCTGAAACAGGATGAAGTGCCCAGAGCCTCAGCTACACCAAACAGCCAGATTTCCATTTAAAGCCACCAGGGACTGTACATAGACAACATCTCTAAAAATCTTGTCCATCAAGCCTCTATTTGTTTTTCTGAAAGCAGTCATGATGACATGAAAACAAACTATTTCCCAGATTAATGAAAAGATGAGCACTTAAACCCAATTTTTTTTTCCATTCCATTAATGAGCAAAGAACTTTCCAAACTAATTTTCCTAAATGCATGTTGTCAAGCTTCACAGGAAAAAAGCATTTTATTATTTTACTCCTCAATAAAACAAAATTGCTTCCAACCTAAAAATCCCACAAATTCTGGCTTACAGCAATCTTGGTAACATTCTGAAGGCTTATAAAACTCTGTGCAGTGGAATATAGAAAGTTAGTGAGCTAGAAACCATCGCTTTCAGAAACCAATGGCTAAATGCAAAATGGCCTGTGATCCACTTCACAGTTCCAACTGCAGCAGTAGCAGACCTCAAATGCTCCTCCAGTTCAGGCGCTAATTCTGCAAGGTTACTCATTTTTTTGACTTCTTCATTTAGAGTACAAAGACACCAGCTACAACTCTGACCGTAATTTCTAGCTTTGTCTGGTGAGACACACCAGAAGGGTCAAGTTAATTTTTCAGGCATTTTCATGCCTCAAACATACGGCACAAACCACAAAGTGGCTTCTGATCCCAGTCACTACTGTGTTTGGTTTATATGATGGAATCATAGAATCGCTTCAGTTGGTGAAAGTCCTTTAAGATGAATTCCAACCATTAACCCAGCACTGCCAAGTTCACCACTAAACCATGTCCCTAAGCACCACATCTACATGTCTGTTAAATCCCTCCAGGGATGGTGACTCCACCACTTCCCTGGGCAGCCCGTTCCAGTGCCTGACAGCACTTTTGGTGAAGACAATTTTCTTAATATCCAATCTAAACCTCCCCTGGTGCAACTTGAGGCCATTTCTTTTCATCCTATCACTTGTCACTTGGGAGAAGAGACCAACACCCACCCCACCACAACCCCCTTTCAGGCAGTTGCCGAGAGCGACAAGGTCTCCCCTGAGTCTCCTCTTCTCCAGGCTGAACACCCCCAGTTCCCTCAGCCGCTCCTCATGTGGATATCCTCCCTGTTGTGCCATTCACCGTCTTCCTCCAAGACTTTCTTTATAAGGTAATACCCAAACTTTCTGTTTTTCATTGTGTAACAGCTATATTATTATTATCTTGATAATGAACAGCCTATGCCATTCTGTTTTGTATTAGGCTGTCCTCATAATCCCCCACTGCACTGTACGCTCACAGACACCTATAAAATTGTATGGTGAGATCTCCACCAGCTAAAAAGCATTAGAGCCAGTGCGATGAAAACATCTGGACTAAAAAGCCGGAAGGTGCCAGCCAGATGGAAGGGATATGGTATAGAAATAATCTCAGCTATTCTAGGTACATGAAATATTGTGAAAAACATCTACAAATTGTCCAACGGGCTCAAAATACCTTTTTTAAAAATTGTTAAGTAAGCAATAAGAATTACCTGTAAGACTGAGGAGAGAGGCGTTTCATTTCTTTATGTATTAAATTATTATTGTTTTAATAGTTGCAATATTTCTACAATTTTCACATAGAGATTATCAGTGTAAAATCTCCCCCTACACTCCTGACAAGACATCCCAAAAGAGACTGTATACTTTGGCAGATAAAAGAATTCTTTTATAAAGCAATCGAAAAGCATGAGGCTGGGCACAGGAGAGGAACCCGTTTCCCACATGGAAACATGCCTGTTGGAAGTGTTGCTGGCAACAGAACAAATCCTCTAACAAGAACATTTGACACAGGTAAGCTGGGAGACAAGACTGTTATTAATTCCATAGTTTCATAATTGCATTTAAGTTAGTAGCCTTGTTACTAGTCTCTGCCTTCAGCCGTTTGCCGATGACGAGGAAGATCTGCCCGTCACTCAGAAGTTCTGCCGTCACCCTTGGGCTTTCCGACAGAGCTGTCGCTTCCAAGAAGGGCTGCCTGCTCTTGGATCTGCCTGCAGTGCCTCATTACTGCTCTGTGCCGGGTCACCGAAGGCTCCCCTGGCCAGCAGGGAATGACACGATGCTGCCATTGTCTATTAAACCAATTGAGGAAGATGTTAAAGGAATAAAGTGCTTAAAATATTCATTAGTTTTTAGAAGCACATATATCTTCTTAATTAGCTTTGTCACTGGATCAAATTAACAAGGTTTTAATGACAGTTAGTAAGTGATACATTAATTAATTTAGGAAATGATTCATTTTCTCTGACTTTTTTAATTTGCTTCTAATAAAATAAATTCTGGCATGAGTTTTTCAATTAGGCATGATGTCCTTATTTCACTTGGTGCAATGCTGCAGCTTGAACATCAGGACAGGATGAGCACATTCAAGCAAAAAAATAGTGTGATTAATTCCAAATAATTGGGTGACTTCTGAAGACAAGTTTTTATTTTCAAAAAAATTGTGCTTGTTCAGTTTTGGCTAAAGACCTCTTAGCAACTTCAGCATATTTACAGTTCTTCCATACCAACCAAAATATGCTAAGGTACCGCTTGATTAATATTATTTCTTAGATGCTTTCACTGTCTGGCCATATACACAACATCAGTTCTACTTGAATAAAGAAACAAACTAATAAAAAGCAATGTTCATCCTAAAGAGCCGTTATTTCAGCAGTACCTGACTAGACCAGGTTCCTGTCCAAATGAATCAAACCACTGACATTACTACCAGGCTAGAGCTTAGTAAAACATACTTCTTGTAATTATGCATTTTATCAGTGTTTATGTAGCAACATGCGAGAAAGCCAACCTAGCACTCTACCAGTAATTTTAAAAACACAAAACTTCCTGATTTGTGTTTGAGTTTTCAGTCTAACAAATTGCATGACACTCTGCTCTGTGAGGTGTAAGGATTCACCTGACAACTGCAGGTGTCCAAACAGTTCTGATTTAAGGAATATAGGGGTTTTTTTCAACAAATCAACTGAAGAAAATATAGTATTAGCATGCAAATACTGGCAATACATTCTATGTTTGTGCTATGTTTGTGCTGAGAGGTTGGTGAGGCACTGGCACAGGTTGCCCAGAGAAGCTGTGGATGCCCCATCCCTGGAAGTGTCCAAGGCCAGGCTGGATGAGGCTTTGAGCAGTCTGGTCTAGTGGAAGGTGTCCCTGCCCATGGCAGGGGGGTTGGAACTGGATGGTCTTTAAGGTCCCTTCCAACCCAAACCATTCTGTGATTCTATGATTACCCAGAACATGTATGTTTGTAGGAGATGCTCTCCCTTTCACGTCTGCTGGGCTCTTTAATCAGCCTTTAACCAAAATATGAAATCTTAACCATAAGTCTTGCCTCTAGAAATCTACAGTGTCTCCCAGATGGTTCTTGACATAACATCAATCATCCTTCCAGCCTTGAAAGACTCTTCACAGCTAACGAACCTCTGATGATGACTGATTACTGAGATGTTAAATCTACTTACAGTTTTCAGTGAGTGCTTCAGGTCTAAGTAACAAGTTGAAGCCATGTGCTGACACTCCTCCCGAGTACCCGTGGTTTTGCTTTTGGACAGATGAGCAAACACCCACATCCTGATGGCGCAGAGCTAAGCAGCGGCTGCTCCACGTGCAAGCACTAACATGGAAACGGGGGAGAGCCGTTCAGCCTAACAAACTTTAAACCGGTACCTCCTACTGTCTAGGAGAGCATCCAGACCACAGTTCATAGGGATGTCATTAAAACAGTGGGTAATTTATTATCAGGCATGAAAGGTGAGCATCAAACTCACCACGCGTCTCTCCCCATTCCCTCCTGCCCTGTCCTCAGCCCGGAGACCTCCAGTCACGTCCAGGTGCTTAATTCACTGGATGGTTTGTGGAGGGGGTCAGGATCCCACCCCGGGGGTTTGCAGAAGGCACGTAAACGTCGAGTAAACGGGTGGTTAGCACCGCTTTGATACCAAGACAACATGAAAAGCTCCAACTGCCAGCCCCTGCTCAGAGCCCAAACTCCACAACAAGGATACAACATTCTATTACCAGTATCCAGGCAGAGGCAAAGCCCTGCAACGAGGGCTGCGGTGTCCCTTGAAATACGCAACTCATCTGCGGCTTGCTGCAATCACCTATTAATTATCCTCCTCAGCTTCGTGGCTGTCAGACTTTTCACGAGCATCCTCACAGCAGCTCTCGACACCACGCCTTATAATGGCTCAAACGAACCTCCTGGAAAGCAGGTATCTTTAATATAATTACTGATATTACGGTGACCGTTTGAGCTTTCCGGGTTAACTCTTGTCCCTGTCCTACAGAAAGCAGTGAAAGTACAAATTCTGGGAAGCAAAACCCTCAGTGATGGCAACCCCTGACATTTCTTAGGGCAACGCCATCAGAAGCGGAGGGGACTTGTGCTTTGAAAACTGCAGAAAGCTTACTCAAAACCAACTTTTTCAATATATTTTTCAGTTTGTGGAGAAACGTGAAGCCTCATGAGTAGAAACACACCGCTGTTCACTTGTGTAGCAGTGTTAGAAGCCGTGTGTTACACCTTTTAGTTACAGGTGGGGTTTTTAAGAGCCTCTTTGGTCACACGGAGCAATGGCAATCAGGAGGAGCTCCATGGCACTTGGGAAGCTAGAACCTGCGGCATACATCCAGGCAAATGCTGGCTGTGTAATGGTGGCATATCAAGGCAGATAAACACAGTAATAAGCCTGTAAAGAAATGATTTCCTGAGCTATTAAAACTGGCTACATTTGCACCTATTATTAACAAATTCTCCCTACTGTTTCAAGAAAAAGTATTCTTTTTCAATATTTGGTTATGTTACATTTAACTAGCAAGAGTCTGTAACCTCTCCACAGGGAGTAGGGAATAAGAAAGCCTCTTCTTTTTTTTCCAAAAAGGGCACTGCTGAAATGCAAAACAGGGTTTTATGCTCGTTAATAAACCTCCTACTCTGCACTGAAGCATTTAGCTGAAATTATATTTTTACTGACATGGAAGTGAATTACTCTTTTTAATTGGGATCTTCAGATCTTTCTATAATAGATAAGGCAAGTAACAATGAAAATCTTGAAATGCAGAGGCAGCTCCATGCCCCTCGCCACACCTCCGGTTAGCTTTCGCTCAGAGATGTGGGAGGCGTTTGCACAGACCCCCAGATCCTCCCTCCCTGGACCTGGCTTTGTTCAGACTCATCTCAACCCGCCTGGGGCTCTGTTTTAACTTGTTTAACTGCAGCTGCAATTATCTAATGACCAGGTAACCACGACCTGCTTCGTTTTAGCTTTTGTTTCGCCCTGCACGAGTGCGTGTTGCGACACGTAGTACGTATTTCTGTAACTAACAGATAGTGACAACAAGGGGTGACTCTGTGCAGAGCAAGCTGTCAGATGGTAAATTTAAGGACATCTGCAGAGGAAGGACCAATGTACTCATAAGGTGCCTGATTCAATTTTTTTTAATAGCCAGAACCCATGAAAAATTTAATTTTTTAGGGCTTCTGTCCTGCAAAATCCAGACTATTTTTGTTCTAAATTAAATTGGACCCAGGGAAAGGAAGAAAATATCCCTGTAAAGATTAGGCAAATATGGAATAACATTAGAAATGACCTGCTAAGTGCTTTATAAAGTCTAATTTCATGATACATCTGCTGCTTAACTAAACTAAACTGTATTACACTGCAAAGATATGACAACTCAATCTCAGAATTTTCCTGGTGTCATTCCTCACAAACAACTTCATCCTTGTGGCAGTATGTAAGGGACTTTAAAACAAAAGGGAAGCAGCAAAAGCTGATATCATCCCTCTCCCACAGATAAAGTAAAAAAAGATTCTCTGGGGGGTAACAGTGGCAATTGGAG
>NW_010227519.1:0-29750 GCF_000690775.1 Eurypyga helias | reverse complement strand
TATGACTTTTTTTAAGGTGTCACCATCAGAAGCCCAGAAATGCTGGGTGAGAAAAGCTCTCATCCCTTACTGTTAATCAGTTTTCTTCCAAAAGCAAGATAAAATCCAGGGGAAAGTGGGAAAAGACAACAGGGAATCTTCTTGCTTTGTCAGCATGAATGGAGGATTTCCAAATAGCATGCAGAGAGGGGGTGATCCAAGGCACCCTTCGCAGGGGCGTGGAAATGGGATGCAGAGCCAGCCCTGGGGGAGGCCGTTCTGTCTGCAAGGCTTCTGAAATGAAGTAATTTCATGTTTTCACTTTCATGGCCAGTTTGGTAGTAGGTGGACCAGGTGAACTGGAAGTGCCTGCTCTGAAAGAATGGCTCGAGACATACCTTTGCTGAAAAATCCATTTTCTTTCTCACACACATACTCACACACACTTACCCACAGACTCATCTGTAATACAGAAATTAAGTAACATCCATTTGATTTGATTAGGTGCGTAACTGCATCTATTTGGAGGTTTGCACGTCCTTGATAAGCTGCTGTAAGGTTACCCAGAGAGAGCTTCCCAATTTCCAGCAAGACAAGAGCATGTCCAAGGTTGTGTTTGATGATGCAGCACGGAGTCTGTGATGTGCCTTGGTGCCACCAAAAATACCAAGGCTTTCCTCACACTGTGTTTGAGCCCATTGACTCTGGCTAAGTCATAGGAACAAATTCCGTAGGACAAAACACAGGGGACATCTTCCCTCGTCAAGATCGGGAAGCGATACCGTGTAATTCCAGTCATCAGCTCGACAAGTCTCATATGAATCAGTGCAAAGTCAGATGTCTGGGGAGGCTTGGCTGCACATGCTGCTGCTGGAAGGTTGTTCTGGTCCCTCCCTTCCCAACACCACAGGGCAGATCTATCCAGATGGATGCACTTGCTCTGCCCACGCTCCAAGCCAGCTGCCTGCGAATAGTAGCCCAGATGCCACGTAACCGCATTAGCGCTGGCCGCGCCTGCGGGGAGACGGGCATCCAAGCCCCAAGCTGTGCTCCCGCAGACAGCTACCAGCCTTCAGAGGAATGACATGTTCGAGCAACGTGAAGGGTGTGTTGGGTTGAGAGTCGGTGCCTATAGACAAGCTCGTATCCATGGAGGCTGAATGTGCCCCAGGCCATATGCTTTTTGATACATATGGTCATCCCAAACACTCCAAAGTGATCCACAGAGCATTCAAGTATTGGGGTTCTTTCCAAATAAAAAATATTTGGTGGCTGTATTTTTACCAGGGAATGATGCTTGCCCATGGCCAGTTTTAATGCATGCTGCCTATGCATACAGTCAAGGATTTTAAGCGTTTCTACACGTAAAATTATCCCGTCTTCTTAAATGACAAATCATCTTGTCCAAATTACTAAAAATGAGTTGACATGGCAGAATAGAACAATCATCTGAGATATTGGTTTCTCAGAAAATATTTCTTAAAGTTGTTAAATATGCTATTAGATGAAACTTACAATTTAATTTATATAACGCAGTAGAATGGCTATAAAAATCTTGGCATAAATGTCTTCCATGTAAAATGACCAATTTCAAGAAAAGAACTAGAATAAACCTAATGACAACCAGATATTGTTTTGAGAATATAATTGCTTGGCTTTCTACTCACTGGTGATATCTAGTAAAAGCATAATCATACTGATTTTTGAAAGCAATGTCATTTTCATTTAGGAATGAAGTACAGATCAAATATTTGAAATTTTCAAATAATTACCTAGACTGCTTTTATTGTTTTTCAAATGAACAAACCCACTCTCACAGAGCCACCATGAGAAATTAACTCCTGCCTCAACTAACACTTATTTTTAAGAAGAAAAAAGGTCTACCTCTCTTACAAGTATTTCTGCCGGCAGAGAAGCGAGCTCAGGGAGGTAGTTTCAGTGGTTAATAGCACTCAACTTTTATAAACACATGCATTTTTGCTTGAATTTGTCCAGTTTCGGTTCCTGGTCACTGGGACATTTCACGCAGGCAGCTGGCACCTGCCTGTCACCGGTTTGCCCAGGTGCCGATTAGCTGCGCCTTGGATGTGGATGAATGAAACCTAGCCCTGCAGGAAGCCAGCCTGAGCAGGACACTGGCTCAGACCACTGCTTCCAAGGCTCATCTCACTTCCTCATGTCTCTGGGGAATCCTGCTCCCCTGTTACCTCAGACAACAGCAGGCAGACTAGGTTTTCTTATTCTTTAATGTTAATTCTTTGACCGTGCTTTTGCCAGGAAAGGTTGGACCAGGTGATCCTTGTAGTCCCTTCCAACCTGATATTCTGTGATATAACCATTTCTGCAGCATTTCTTTCAATCCTCCCACATTTTCCAAGTTATTCTTTGTCAGGTCTCACTTGATATTCCTCTTTCCTCTCTTCTCCACAGATTAGCATTGGCTCATGTTGCTACTTGCCCAGTAGGTTGCACTGGGATTTCACGGTCAGTTAGCTATCCATCATAAAGCTGCAGCACTTCCAGGTTTGCTGCTTTCTGGGATGCTATGCAACAGTCTCTGAAAATTCCCTGCCTGCTCTCCATATCTGTACGTGCACTATAACAAAAACACACAAAAAATTGTATCCAAATCACCAAGAAATTCAGTTACTCTGTGCTTTCTTTTGACGTCTGTAGGTTTGGTTGGTGCTTTAGCATTTTCCCAGTCAACACGAATTTTCCAAAGATCTCTAAGCGATGGTGCAAGGCCATATTCCTTTTAAAACTCCCCCTAGTTACTCCATGAATGAAAAACATTTCTGCATCATCACAGAAGTTATGGTTTCCACTGGCTGAACTCTTCCTCAAAAGAGAACAGAAATATGTAATAAGCAATTCTGTCTTTTCGAGACTAAAATTCAGTATTCAATCAGTTGCTTCTAAAGGTGTCCAATACTGTTGTCAGACAATTCAGGTAACTAAAAGTCCTTCTGGTCTTTCCAAATTTGTTCCCTTTGCCTTTTGCTTTTCCAGAAATGTTCCCTAATTTTTCTGATTGTTTCTTAATTGTTACTTTATGATTTTCCACATACTCCAAGAGAACCCTTGGGTTTTTTTTTTGGTCACTGGATTGCAGGTTTGATATCTTGTAAAATGCACTTGAACTGTTCCTAATTGTTATTTTCACTGTTCTGTTCAAATCCTGTCTCCACCTGAAGTTGCCTACATTTGAGTTTTGAACTTTTGGAAACTGGTCCTTGTAAACAACAAAGTACGACTGTTCTTCAGTACGTACCTTACACAGATCATATGAATATAATACACATATATAGTAGACACCAGCTAAGTGTGCATCAAAAGTTTTCTTTAAAACTTTGGCCTAAGAGTGCTCAAGATCATTCGCTACAGATCAGAGTCCAGCAATTAGTCTTTTCCTTGCTGGGGATGAACAGCAACATTTCTTAGCTAGATAATGCTCGAAAAATATTGAGTGCAATGCTGATACCTAGTGGTAGAGAACGAAATAGTCACAGGATGGTGAAGAGGAAGCTGAAGGTGCATTTTAAGTCAGTCAAGGACATGTAAGAGCACTATACGGCTAAGACCGTCAACTATTATGTTTCTGGGGTGACTGGCCACACAGGACAACACCTCAGAGAAATCAACTTAAACTGAAGCTTTGATTTCAAATTATCTAAAACCAACAGATTTGCTTCAAAAGTGAATTAAGCTTTGTGATGTTTTCCTCTTCATTCTTTATTTTGCAATACTTGGAAAATTAAAAACCTCACAGAAATTTATAGTTGGTTTGGAGGAAATATGGATACACTGATATGTCTTGGAATATAAATGAAATGGATGCCTAATCAATGACAGTCTTTTCTTATGTTTATTATTAAGTGAAAATCAAGCTTTGGACAATAGAAAATTAAGCCTTGGGAGGCAGTAGCACTCAAATATAGGTATACTAGCTGAAGGATAAGCTTCGTAGCCTTTTTGTTTGACAGGGCAGGAAGGAGATGGCTGGCAAATTAAACATGAGAAAGGCTCTTACTGTCAAAATCTTTCCATTTTGTGTGTGTGTAGAAAAAAAATGGAAAATCCTACTTGGGAGAAATATGTTGGTGAAAATAGACATGGATGCAAAGCAAGTCTGACCGTGCAGCTGGAGTTGAGAAGAGGCAAAAGTGTTATCGTGAAATGAAAACGTCCCTCCTCAGGACAAAAAAAAAATTAAGGAATCCACCATGGAATCACACTTCAAGAGTTGCAGTCATTGGCTCAATGTCCGAGTGGAGATCGGTGACGAGTGGCGTTCCTCAGGGGTCGGTGTGGGGGCCTGTGCTGTTTAACATCTTTGTCGGTGACATGGATGACGGCATTGAGTGCACCCTCAGCAAGTTTGCTGATGACACCAAGCTGTGTGGCGCGGTCGACACGCTGGAGGGAAGGGATGCCATCCAGAGGGACCTTGATGCTGTGTGGGCGTTTGAGGTTACCTGCATTTAAAACTCACGAGACCGTCTGTATTTGCAGTTGTTATCACTGCGTGGTTACTTCACAATAACAGTCTGGCCAACATCCTTTCACTGTTATCAAGCTATGAAGTCACAAGCTTTGCTCTTTCGTTTCATGTCCTTGTAAGAGCTCTGTGGCACATGCCACGAATCAGCACCATTCATCAGTCAAGAGGGGAGGCAGGTGCAAAATGCAATTATTAACAGGTTCGTGTCGAGATCACACATTGCACCAGATTGCTTTCAGCAGCAACAGTAGTTTCTGCTATCAACACAAATATCTGTATTTAAATGCAAAATCACTAGGATTTAATAAGTCCAAATTATCATATTCAAATGTCTAATTGCTAGATCACGTGAGAAATTCATAGAAACGTGTATGAGCCACATTTCTGGGAAAGAAACCGTCTCCTACTGAAGTCTGTGTTCATAACTATGACTGTTCATAACTACTGTTGTTAGATGTGAGATGTAATCATGAATACAGAATTTTGTGTGCTTATAGAATCATAAAATAATAGAATCATATAATGTGTAAATATCTTTAAAATACATTATTTGAGTTACCATTTTTGTGTACATCAACTTTCAGCAGACGTAACAATAAAGAAAAGCAACAGAAGGTTGAACGATTTCCTTATAAAATACCATACAAATAATAAGGGGAGGGGAAAAAGAAGTGGTCATCTCAGCAATTATTTCATTTCCTGCTCCAATGACATGATAAATTCCTTACCAGAAAACTTCTTAAGAAGACCTGACAAAATCAAACAGTGTGGTTTTATTTTCCTTCCCTGCCTGGGCCCATTGGCTTCCACGCAGCACCATCTGCTGGGCATCTACCTAGGATATGGGATTGCCTTTATGTTCCGAGACAATCGGATGAAGGCAGAGCAGTTTACTGGGGTCTGTGTCAGATCAGGGGTCTCCAAGGGCTCTAGTCTGTGCCAGTACTAGATCCCATTGTGTCTCTTGGACAATTTTTTAACTTCTTTGCCTCAATTTACATGTTTAAGATTCATTAATTAAAAGTTAATTTTGTTCTGTTTCTATTCTATTTCAAAATAATATAAGTTGATTCAAAATAAATAGGATTTGTCCTGCTTTTTACAAAGAGGTACAAGCATGCAGAGTGATGTTTAAGTGTTTATTACATTTACAGAGGGAAAAAAATTGGAATATTTCCTTTTACAGTTTAAAAGACATTCCACCTCATATTTCACCATATAGACAAAGTAAATAAAAAATGAGCAGAGGATTTCCAGCAGGGCCTGTATACGTTCTGTAACATGTAAGCAACATCCCAGTCATGAAACTTTTTCCACCACCTACTCGTTATGAGACAGACACCAGCTTTCGTCTAGTGGAAGGTGTCCCTGCCCATGGCAGGGTGGGTAACTAGATGAACCATAATGTCCCTGCCAACCCAAAACATTAATTGATGCTACAAATATGATTTTATATGAGATATGATATGATATGAGATGAGATGAGATGAGATGAGATGAGATGAGATGAGATGAGATGGAATCGTAGAACGGTTTGGGTTGGACCTTAAAGTAAAGCCCATCCAGATCCAACCACCCTGCCATGGGCAGGGACACCTTCCACTAGACCAGGTTGCTTCAAGCCTCATCCAGCCTGGCCTTGAACGCTTCCAGGGATGGGGCATCCACAGCTTCTCTGGGCAACCTGTTCCAGTGCCTCATCACCCCACCCTCTCTGGGAAGAACTTCTTCCTGATATCTAATCTAAATATGATTGATATGATACGATATGCCACAGGAAATCCTTTCTGTAATTTTGGCACCAGAGGTCACCAGCTGCCTAATTAAAACTAGCAATTTTAAGGAAAGAAAACACTCCGCTATTGGGAATCCCACACATGTTAAACACAGTAAAGAGCCTGACCCCTACTAAATAATGTTTTGGTAACTCACAAAGGAATATATTCAGTACGCACCAAATCCCTTTACAGTCATTTTAATCTTTCAAGGAGAATAAACCTAATGTAATCTAGAAGGCAATAGGGCAGGACACTTGGCAACATGTTGGAAAAATGATTAGAATTAGTAAACCAACAAAAAATATAATCTGTTTGCTTTAATGGAAAGGAAGTAAAAGTGTCAGGATTCTTCTGTTCGGGGTACTATGTAAATCAACAAGGAAGATTTTGCCCCCAGACTCGCATTTCTAGGGGCTTCATTGCTCAACAGAGTTTTACATTCAGATCACATAAACCAGAAGTTATTTCACCTCCCTCTGCTGCTGCTCATTCCAGTGTCTACATCAACCTCTCCTTCTGCTGGCAAAACTAATTATGAGGCCAAACTGGTCTGGGGAGCTTATTGCTTCCTGCTGCTGTTGGATCCGTTTCAACTTGGATGAAGTCCCCAGTTCAGTTTCCCGCACAGCCAACACAAACTCGTGCTGGCACAAGGGACATTGCAGAGACAGGACAAGCAATTCACTACACAAGGATAATATACTGGTAGCACACAAGTCAGTGTAAGAATTTGGACAGGATGACATGGATCGGTAACAATAGCAACTGAGCACCTCAACATTGCGCTCTGGTTTTTCTTGGTCGTCTTCGTCACATATACCAAAAAACCCAAACCTATTCCAAGAATGAAAGGTTAAAGCTTCAACTTCAGAATTTTAATTTTCATACAAAATGTAAATTTTTATTATATTTACATGTGAAACAAAAATATTATTTCATCACATCTTTTCCCTTTGAAAAAAACTGAATAAACAAGTTCAGTCACAAATTGCTGCCAAAAATGCATGAAGATACTCCAAGCCTCTTAAGAAAAAGGGAATTATTTTAGAAAAAAATTGCAATATAAAAACACAGCTAGAGGTGGCTTACACCCAAAGTTGAGGTTTTGTTTGCAAGGATACTGCAGTCAAAACACATTTGTGAGACCCCACCTGGACAGGTTGCCCAGAGAAGCTGTGGATGCCCCATCCCTGGAAGCGTTCAAGGCCAGGCTGGATGAGGCTTGGAGCAACCTGGTCTAGTGGAAGGTGTCCCTGCCCATGGCAGGGGTTTGGAACTGGATGGTCTTTAAGGTCCCTTCCAACCCAAACCATGCTCTGATTCTATGGCTGGGTTTGAGCCTTGCTGGGGAAAGCTTGCATGTGGTCATGCACCTCAAATCAAAAGAGGACCTGTTCCAGAAAGGGAGGTGCATCCATTCTGACCAGGAGACCCCTCTACATTGAGGAGATAGTGCTCCACATGACAGCAAACCCGAGTAGGTAGTTAACTTGCTGCATGTCCAGTGTGTCCCTTGGCCATCAGACCATCTCAGCCTCCCCATTGCAATACTGGAGCCTGCGGGCAGCTCCCGCTTGGCACCAGCAATTACACCACCTGCCTTTATCTAAAAGTGCAGGAAGAAGTTATGATGTGAACACCCTTTATGACTAGAGTTGTTTTATTCTATGAAAAGGATATAAAAGCTTCAGTGTCAAGAAAGAAGGAACCTCTGTCCATGGAGGGGATCTGCACAGCATGCCATCGGAAAATCCAACCTGCATGAATGCAGGGTGCCTGGCATCTGCAGCAGGTTTACTCACCATCTATGTTCCTCTTTTTATTATGCCTTACAAAAGAGCTCTTTTATTAAGTCATTGGTTGTCAGGCATTTCTTACTGAGACCCAGAAAGAACCTTGCATCGTCTCTTTCTCACCTCCTCACCTTTGCTGCTGGTGAAGAACAGAGGATTTACAGATGAATTTGCACTGGTTTAAGCAAAATTATTAATTAAGATATAACTTTGGTTTCAACTTGCGACAGGAATTCTTTAACTCAAAATGTACTTCTAAATCTGATATCTGAGTCACTGCACTGTTCACTGCCCATCTTTTCCATCTAATGAATGGAACACCCAGCTACCTGTCTGAAAAGATACCGTTTAAAAAAATACTGAAACATACAATGAAGATACGAGGTGCTCTGAAGTGCAAAAAGTTGTCACTGAAAACTCTTGGGGCCATACGTCAGCCTGGATACTGCTGCTCAATTTTCTCATGAAACCATAAGTAGAGCATCATGCTGCCTTCCGAAGCAACTTCACAGGTTTTGAAAGACCCCTCAAACCCTTCACACTTGTGTTGCTTCTCCAGTTAGGATGTTCTTCAAAGACAACCTAGCCTAGAGACGAAAACACTACACCGAGTAAGTAAGGAACAAAAACTGAGAAACAAAGCCTTAATTTAAAGAGCAGATGGACGCTCCACATCTACCTCTGCCAGGGACGGCCAGCGTGCCCGGCAGCAGGACATGCCTTTAGTAAGACAGAACCTTTACTTTAAAAATGTGCCATCAGGTCTATTAGGGAAAGCATCAATAATTAAAGTTAATGCCTGGAAACTGGCATCAGCTACGGGCATGATGACTCAAGCTCTTGGAGATCCATTCATTACATTCAACTACAAAAGCTAGAAGTTATAAAAAATGCATGAATAAATTCTTTAAGTATTAACACGCTACTTCTTTAAATGTTTGTTCTGACCCAGGTGGCGCTGCTCTGACTTTCTCTGCAGTTTCTTTTCACTTAAATGACCTTAGATTATTGTACCTGTCTCTCAGGATTAAACAAATTACTCTCTTAAAAGTGTATTATTGAAGGTTCCTACTTTGTAAGAGACAAAATGCTCTCCGGCATCCTCTCTTCAAACTCATTAGAAAACGTTAGGTTTCACAGCAAAGATTACAGTCTTATATTTAAGTATTTTGAGCTTGACATGCCTTTTGCTAAATTCACTCTGGGCTGGGAAAAATAAAGTTAAAGCAGCCTAAGAACTACAGAAGGGACCCCTATTTTGTGTCTCCAAACCTCACCAAGTAAGATGGACACAGTTTCACCACATCTGTTGGCCAGAGGTAGTAGCACTCCAGCATCTTCCACATTAAATCAACAGCAGTAACAAATAAAAACGACTTTATGGAGATTTGTGCATTTATCACCTGGCAGAGTGAAAACTCTTTTTGTCCTGTGATGTTGGGGTTTAAGTTTCTAGATTGCATATATTTCCTGGTTTGCTTAAGTTTGTTTTCTGGGGTGACTGATGTCAAGATTCCTCATTGATAGGTTATTTTCTGGTGGGTTTTTTTCCTACCTGGTAGGGTTTGGTTGTACCTTATAAACGGAAGATTCACAGATGATGAGGAATAATTCTCCACTTTCTTCAGCACTTGAACTTTTCTTTCCAGAGCAAGAGGAGTCAGCATCATTTTGCAGATGAAAGAAAAGGCAGATATTTCAAAGGAAGAGGGCTTGAACCTTGCTGTATCTGGCTCTGCAGCCAAATATTCAGAATATGCAAGCTACCTGTAATTTTTTTCTCATAAAGGTGATATTAAAAAAACCCAGATTGCTTAACATCTGGGTAAAAAGGAACTGAAGTCATTACATCTGTATTACATTACTTAATCCAAGCTAGAAAGAGAAATCTGGACATTAAAGGAAATAAATGTTTTAATTTAGAAGTCACACAGTAAAAATTTCACTTTTGAAAATCATCAGCATGTTTAAATGCCGCTACAAAGTTTCAAAAAGATCCATTTCTTCATCTCTCATACCACCGCTGTTGTCCTAGGATTTATGGACCATGCATATCTTACACATCTCAAGTGAAGACTTGGCCATTATTGGCCATTATTCTAACGCCAAATGCTGCTGCATCTTTTTGTTATCCTTTAGTACATCTATGACTCAGTCACTGCTGGTATGCTGCAGTAAATAATTTTTTTTCAAGTATGCGTATAATGGGTTGGATTTTTAAAACCCGTTTACATCCTTCTCTGCAAAATTCACAGGAGTCGAATCCTGTGACAGTTTGAGAAAAGCCTGCCAGCTCTGTAAAGCATCAAACTCTCAGTTCCCACTGAAATGAATGAGGGTTGGAAAATCCCGAGCGCATGCCGCTCTCACAGGGTCAGGCCCAGAAAGCAGCACAGGAGTAATTTCTTCTCCACAAAACAGGCGGCTGAGAATATAAACAAAAGGCTTCCTATAATGACTTAACAATTCACTTCTTCTGGTAACAGCAGCAACAATCTCGCACCAGAGTTGATTTTGGTAAAGGTAAAGGTAGTAACGAGCTCTCTAACTCAAGCCCCTTGCCGAAAGCACGTGATGGTCAGAAAAGTGGGTACGTAGGAATGGCGACTTCCTACTTCTCACAAAATACTGATCTTATATACTGCTGTAAACTGAGTATATCACATTTGTTTATCAGTAAAAATACAAAGCCACCGTGTTTTGACTATTTTTAGGACAGTGTAATGAATTCAGTTACAGAAGATTATACAAGATTCTTTTTTGAATCAAATTCTTCGTGTTTCAAGATAAATTCCAAACGTATTTTATACCGTAAGTTGTGTATGTCTTTAAGATACATAGCTAGGTATTGATCATAATTATAAATTATGTCATTTCATTTGAGACCATTATAGCAACAAAAAAGAATAATTTTATATCCAGGTTTCCATGGGAATTTTCAAGACTGACTGTAAAAAATAATACATTTTCATTCAGAAACTAAGCCAAATGCTGACATTTCTTACCAATACCAAAACTGAAGAGCTAGAGTTACTTACGCAGACTATTATCTAGTTACTAACCTAGTCAGGAGATAAGTAACATTCACTGTATGTGAAGGTGACAGTGTGGCCCAGAAATGCCTTTACGAAAGAGATTGAAAGCACAAGAGTTACAAATTCCATGTTTGTAATAAGTCTTTAAAACAGAAAGTCATTTTAAGCCAGCATGATAGTTTTATTTTAACGAATCTCATAAGATATCTATGATTTTTTTCATTGAATTCCTGAAGAATTCACCTCAGCAATCTACACAGCTGATTAATAAACATGTTACATTTACCGCAGTAACTCTGAATTCAATCTAATTATACTGTATACCTTACTGCATTTTAAACCAATGAGAATGATAAGCGAATTAAAGCTACTGCAGATTGATATTTAGCACTAGAGGCAGACACTGTCTGACCTTCATGTGTCTAACCACAGGAGAATCCAAAGCCCAAGTTAGGTACTTAATTTCTTCAGACAACATTCGGTGTCGAAATAGGATTAAGAAATATCCTATTTTGACCCCAAAGGGATTTCATATATAGTTTGAAATCCCTTTAGAGGACTATCCTACACCTCTGGTGACTGCTTTGGGCAGGAATAAATTGCCTGCCTTCAGGGCTGGAGGGGCTGGAGGGGCTGAAGGGGCTTAAGGATTGGTAATTTGGTACCTAGAATGACAAAAGATACAGCACTTCTGAGTATGGGTCCAGTGGGCAGAAAATTATGACACATGACAATATGGCCAGTATCACAACTCCAACACCACATCAGTTGCTCATTCTGACAGTTTTGTCTTATCTCTTATGAAAAAAAAAAACAGTGAAAGTGGTTCCAAACTCCTTCCTAAGATCAAGTTCTTGCGCATCACTATCTTTAAAATGAACTTTTGAGATCTAAGGAAAATCTTGCTGCACATTTTGTTTTGTCCATTGTAGGTATGAAATTAAGAACATTGTCATCACCCTTCTCTTCACAGGAAGCTTTTATACACTGACAGACAGTTTCGTTCATTATACAGAGGAAAAACAATGACAGAAGTAAATTTTCCCTCAACAATCTGATTTTCTAAATCTCTGACAATAGTGTTGTTGACCCTGGGGATTCCTCTCTCCTAGTCTTCTAATACGGATCCCAAACTAGATGGTGTGCTCCAGGCACATGTGATCTCCAGGAATTCCTTCAGGGTTTGTGTACCACAGTTGAGGAAAGAATGTTCTTGCAGTGCTCAAGCTTGGCCATGAGCCAGGAATGTGCCCTTGGCACTAAGGAGGAGAATGGTATCCTGGGCTGCATTAGAGAAATTACTGCCAGCAGGTCAAGGGAGGTGATCCTTCCCCTCTGCTCAGCGCTGGTGAGGCCACGTCTGGAGCCCTGTGCCCAGTTCTGGGATCTTTAGCATAAAAGAGATATGGATATACTGGTGAGAGTCCAATGAAGGGCCATGAAGATGATGAAGAGACTGGAGCATCTCTAGTGAGAGGAAAGGCTGAGGGCGCTGGAACCGTTTAGCCTCGAGAAGAAGAGGCTCACGGAGATCTTATCAACATGTATGAATACATGAAGGGAGGGTGCAAAGAGAATGGAGCCAAGCTCTTTTCAGTGGTCCCCTGTGACAGGACCAGAGACACGGACTGAGACACGGGAGGTTCCTTATGAACATCAGGAGAGACCTTTTTTCACTGAGAGGGTGACCCAGCACCGGCACAGGTTGCCCAGAGAAGTTGTGGAGTGTCCAACCTTGGAGATACTCCAAAGCTATCTGGACACAGTCCTGGGCTACTGGCCTGCATGGCCCTTCTTGAGCAAGGCAGCTGGACCAGGTGACCTCCAGAGGTGCCTTCCAACCTCAACCACTCTGTGATTTGGTGATAACAATCTTTAAATGGTTTTGTTTCACAGAGACTTAGTATAAAAGAAACCAAATTTGATAACTGCCTGAATATTAAAGAGTCTTCACTGCAATTGGTATCAGCTGTTACTGGACAATGCTGGCCATTATGTAACAAAATATTTCAAAATTTTTTTTTGAGTTTACAGCAACTGCCACTGCTTTGGGATCTGTACAATATATCTGTTGACTCTAATTGCTGTTGCTAAAATACTGGAGAAGTTTGCCCGTGCTTTTTATTTCTGTGCTGCTGTTTATTCATGCAAGAGGTGAAAAAAGAAAACATTTACAAGAGCTAACGCATACTGGACCTCCAAATCCCAAGAGCTGAGAAGGCTTTTAAACTTTTTTTCTGTATTCCATTACCTAGTTCACCTTAAGTAGACATATTTTTATGGAGTTTAAACTTCAATCTCTTTCTTTATAAAACAAAAACCACAAGCTCTGCTGACTCTATGATATAATTAATACATAAAAAGAGGGATGGACATCTACCACGTGAGGGGGAGACATTCTCTCTGTTTTTCCACAGTCAAAATATGGATAGTGAAATTCCTAAGGAGCAAAAGCAAGCAGAAGAAACACCCCTTTAAAATGGCTAGACTACTGCTGTCCAACTATGGACCTATTCAACATCTGCATAGGCAACAAAAAAGTTATTATAAAAAGTTTTGGTTTTATCAAGGCCACTTAAACTTTCAAAATGTATCTGCCATCATAACGGGAGAAGATAGAGGGTCTAGTAGTTCTAGAAGGTGGTCACCGTCCCTGAATGGACCACCCAAATCATAGATGGCTTTTACACCCAGACATGAACTAACTGGATGGGTAGGAGCAGATGGAGATGTTGAGGAGATGGGTTTCCTCCTGGATATATTTAGTGCAAAACAGATCAACAGACATTAAATTATACCTATCTTCCAAATATAGAGACCTAGTTTGTTCTTTGTGAATTACAGGTGGGCCAATATGTGGTCTTTGAGCTACTATGTGGCTCTCAAAACTCAGTATTACAAGACAGGTGAAAGATTGTGTTGGCCTGGAGGAGACAAAGAGCCACTAACAATTTTCAGCGTTAACTCTCATGCACTACTCGAGACTAGAGACGTACCCACCCTCTTCATGTGCAGAGGAAAGCTGTGCAAGTACCATCGTCTTCTGCATTAGCTTCTCCCTTACTACCCAGTTTTCCAAGATATATGAGATGTTCCTTTCTGTGGCTGATCACACAGGTTTTGGCATTCAGGCTGTAGAATCAGAAATGCTATCTGCCTTTGAAACACCTAATACTAAGGGAATGAATTAATTAAAATATGATCCTTTGTCTCACAGGGCACAGGGTGCTCTCTCATGCTCATTCATGTTACACAATGAAATGGGATGATTCTCATCCCCTGCTTCGTTGAGCAGCTCTGTCTCAAACAGCCCTTTTGAATCAAAAATTAATCTAACAACAACTTTAAATGTTAGAGCAAAACCCTGAAAAATTTATTCAGGTTTAGTAAGTATGAGATTCTTCATAATGTAAATTTACTTATTAAAAAAAAAAATGTGGGGGAAGGAAAAAGACAATTTGCTTGCTTTGTGCTTCAAGGTCTTCACTAAATTTCCATGATCTCATCTGGGTTTTCCTCAAGCTCTTCCACTCTTAATGGGGTATTCTGCAGCATGGGAGATTATTAAATCACATTTACTAACTCCACAGTTTTTGGAAGAACAAGAAATTAGGTTTTGATTATTTGACTAAGCTCTTCTTTAAACTAAATCCACAAAACTGTGACTGTCATGAACCAATACACTTTGCTAAAACAAAATACAAAATGTTCCCTCTGACATGTTCAAATTGAGTTGCATTACTGTAGCATAGCTTGGCCATCATTCAGAGCTTGATTTATCTGTACGAATATTAAATAGTGACTTTTATTTGCTTAGTATTGACAGAAGAGTCTGATTAAAAATACTTAACCTTTTATACCCATCTAGAACCATTATTTGATTCCATTAAACAATTTTGTGAAGTCTCTCCTTGCTTTCCTGTGTATGTCATTAAACACACCAATAACCAAAAGCACTTCTGGGCTATCACTGAAGACCACAAAGTATCCTACAGATATACTTCACTGTTCTAATAGGGTCAGTAAGTTCCCCCATTTCTCCATTCTCAACAGGGACGAATCAAGTTTCTTACTTCAAAGTTCCCTACAGAGAACATAATCAATTAACTCCAGTACCTGGCACATCATGATATAAAAACTACTGCTTTCATTAGAACAGGAATGCACTGGGTAAATAGCATTAGAAAACTACTTAGAGAGAATTCTAGCCTCAGGGACTCATCCCTTGAATGAAGACTAGGTCACTTAAAAATCCTTTCAGTAAATAGTTTAGAAATATGAAAAGAATCCTAGAATGGGCAATAAAAATGATTCCTTATGTATAATCTTAAAAACAAAAAACCAAACACAAAAGAAACAAGAACCCCCATTCATCCATATCTCTAAAAGGACTTCTATGTTAATTGGTAGTGCAGTTGGCATACAAATTACTGTTGTCTCCTATCAGTTATTTATACTACCATATCTTGTCATGTGAAAAGCTCAAAACTTTTTCTCCACGTACAAAGTATACCCCAGCTTGCCAGTTCTTCCAGTACAGATGTCCTCCCTGCAGGTCTAGAACAAATGTTGCTGTCCCAGAGCAGTAATGTCACCTCCATAATTTTTCCCATTTATCAATACAAGCTGCGCACACCAAAATCATCAGACAGCACCCATCATTCTTCATCGTCAGTGTACACCCATGTACAAAAGTGTAGATTTCTCTATTTTGACATTGCAAACAGCATTCAAGTCATAATAAAAAGGACGGTAAATAATTTTCAAAGCACTGACTTTCCTTATTTGCCTTTGAAAATATAATCTTAAATATTTTAAGAGCATTTTAAGATTTGAGGTTCTTTTTAACATATGCATCTAGCGCTTTGAAGTGTTCTTCAGCTTCACATAATATTTCAGAGGCAAAAGTCTGAGCTTTGACATTTTCACTGTCTCTGACTTTCCCAAATAGTATTAAGTGGCATTCACCTGGTGCATGTCCTTGTCTTACAATACTATTTCCAACCTTACACCTAAAAGACACATATGCAAAAGCAAAAATCTAAACAAGATGCAACGTAAATAGTAAATAATTATAAAAGTTTGGCAGAAAAATGTGGACATTAGAACATTTCTTAGAAAATCAAGCGTAAGATTCCCTCATTGACACTTTATGAGGTGTCATATGGATAGCAAGACTATTTATATGTCATATTAGAGTCAGAAAAAAACAGTCATTGACATATGTACCTCTCCTATGCAATTACTATCAAATCAACACCAAAACGCCTGATAAGTAACTTGCATGAACATTTACTTCAGCAGTCCTCCAACACATCAATCACATTTATACATTAGAATCATAGAATCACAGAATCACAGAATGGTTTGGGTTGGAAGGGACCTTAAAGACCATCTAGTTCCAACCCCCCTGCCATGGGCAGGGACACCTTCCACTAGACCAGGTTGCTCCAAGCCTCATCCAGCCTGGCCTTGAACACTTCCAGGGATGGGGCATCCACAGCTTCTCTGGGCAACCTGTTCCAGTGCCTCCCCACCCTCTCCGGGAAGAACTTCTTCCTGATATCTAATCTAAACCTCCCCACTTTCAATTTAAACCCGTTCCCCCTTGTCCTGTCACTACAGGCTCTTGTAAAAAGTCCTCTCCCCGTACCCTTGTAGCCCCTTCAGATACTGGAAAGCTGCAATAAGGTCTCCTCGGAGCCTCCTCTTCTCCAGGCTGAACAAGCCCAGTTCTTGCAGCCTTTCGTCATAGGAGAGGTGCTCCAGCCCTCTGATCATCTTCGTGGCCTTCTCTGGACTCGCTCCAAGTGGTCAATATCCTTCTGATATTGAGGGCTCCACAGTTGGACACATAAATACCAATTTTCACAATAAACCTTTGCACACAGCATTCTAAAAGTCTGATTTTTTGTACTAAGGTACTGATGTGCGAGGTCCTTCAAAGACCTAAAAGAGGAGATAGGAAAGTAATTGTAAAACTCAGTTATGCTGTCTTGAGACATGTCACACATGTAGGCCATCCTTTCAGAAATGTTTTCAAAGGAGCAAATTTTCCAGTGTAGCAGGTCTCCGAAACCATGGATGCGCAGCAGTTTTCCAAAGGAGTTGAGCACCTCAGTTCCCATTGATCCCGTCAGTAGACAAGTACACACACAACCTTTAAAAATGTATACCTATGCGTTTATTTTCATAACAAATGCTGGAATGGTAGATATAGGCTGATTTGCTAACATTAATTACATGATTATATGTGCTTATAGTAGAAGAAATACTAACAGTGATTCGTTAAGAGCTGGTGTGGGTTGGGGGTCGCTCAGCAATCCAATTGGGATCTATCTGGTGCAGGACAGAGCAGACAACAACAGAGCTCTGTTGCATAGCATTGTTTTTCTTACAGTGGACATTTACTTCTTAACTACTTTGGACACAGTTTGATGGGACTGAGGCTGAAAATTCAAAATGTCAGAAAGTCACTTGCCAGTGCTTTATTTTGCAAGGTCAAGAGATTGAGGGATGATTAACTTTTCATGAAGAGGCTTTGGGTTTTGTTTTTTTTGAAAATACTGCTTGTTTGAAGACTGGTAAAACATTATGTCCTCTAACTTTTGATAAACTACAGCTTGGAAAAATTGGAGGTGTGTTTTACTAGATAAATACTGAAATGTGCTGTTCTTTAGAACTATATGTATTTTAAAAAAATAATATTTTTTTATTAATAAAGTACTTGTGGAAGCTGACAAAGCACCAAAGAGCCACCTTAAGGGACATTGTGGTGAAGGTGAAGTTATACGTTGCCAGAAATTAATCACTGGCAGAAAAAAGATTGTAAAGAATGCTTTTGTTGGCTCAGTCACTGCAGCAACTTCCATTGCACTGTTGGTGTTACTTAGGTTTGGCTAGTTCTGTCATTCCACATATTTTCTTCTTTTTTTTAATTTCTTGTTAGTTCAGCCATTGCACAAAGGAATTCTCCTTGCTTCAAAGTCTTTTTTTCCCACGTATTCCTTCATCTACCTTGAATAGGATGAATACTACTCCCTGTGTGTCCTATTGCTCTAGGTCTTCCAGTGAAATCGTGGACTGTCTGTGATTCAGTCTCATGTGAGGGCTCCTCTCACACAGGAAGTGAAAGGGGACAGAAGAACGTGTTGTACCAGTTGTTACCATGCCCACTTCATTGTCATTTGACTTACAAATTGCTGCCCCTCATCAAAGTTCAGGCGGGACTATCCCATCCTACCGCCTTCCAATAAAAAGAGAAGGGAGAGTGTTGTAATCTCATGTTAGCAGAGGAACAAGAGATGATGCCAGCCATGTCTGCCTCTTGGAAGAAGAAAGTGCTTGCCCAAGGTCCAAGGAAGACACTGGTGGGGCTGCTACTACAGGGATGAGATGCTTGTCAGTGCAGGTTACTGGTGGCAGACACTGACGGTAAAGAGTTCAGAGAGTCTTTGTGGGTCCCAAAGCCTAAACAGTCCCCAAGAACAGCCTACCACTAACACTCCAAAAGCTGAACTAGAAATTTCTTCATCAGCGTGAGACATGAGACTTTGCTTCATTAACATATTTGCTAAATTAAGAAAGATTCAGTAGCATAGAACAGTCATTGTACTGTCAATTCCCTGAATTGACAAAAAAAGTGGCTTGCAAAAACTGTAAACTGGCAGCATTACAGAAGTGATATGTAGTTTATCGGTCACCTTCCTGATGAATGAGACAGCCCATGCTGCAGTCTCTAGAGCAAGCCTCATACTTACAGAAAAGGTTTAGCCTATTAGTGCAACTAAACAAAAACCTATTAACTCAAAAAAGCCTGTTTATTTTGTATCCACAAAAAAAATTGGAATCTAAATTTCTTTGCTCATTGTTGTATATAAGAGGATTACTCTATTTACGTAAGGATATTGAAGCTTAAAGCACAGAAAAACATCTTGTCCCTCTATGTCCTTCCTGTCCCACTTAATTGTGAAAAAAAACCCTCAGTAACCCTATAGAGATTGTCTTTGAATCAGTTTGAAAGTCTAAATCCCCCTCACGTATTCAGAAATAAATACTCCATCTTGAATATTCATTGCCCTAGTATCAAAGAACTGGTTTCATACATCCTTAATTATCTCATTTCATCCTTGTTCTTTCTCTTTCCCCTCTGCAGAGTGTTTTCCCCAGTAAAACAACAGCAAAGACTCAACCCAAACTGCTGCTTCAATATGAGGAATAGTCACAGTTCTCTCAATGTACCAGCATATTTTAGTACTGTAAATAATGTACCTAATAATATATACTGAAGGGCCAGGTTTCCCCAGAGTATACACATTGCCAGTGTTCGATACCGCTATCTGCTCTTCTTTTATACCACAGCAAAGACTGCCAAGTGCAGGTCCCTCAAGGTGGGGAAACTGATACCAGCTAGATTAGCACTCTTGTACTCAAGGCAGGAATGACAGCTTCAAGTGAAATAGTCTAAAATGTCAGAACCATCAATAATGTTGCACGCTCCAAGCAAATGCTCTTTCTCCTTCTAAAAGATATTTGCATAAATGCCATGGTTATGTATATGGGGCACCAGTATTGCTGGATTAATTATTTATCAGCAGAAATCTATCTTGCTTACCTACCTGCAGTCTTGCTGACTTCTCTGCTCCGAGCAACTGTTCAGTAAATACTTAAGCTTTTCAAAATCTTTGTTCTGAAACAAATGGAATATGCAAATATTGGTCTCTGCAATTATGTGGATTGTACCTCACCTTTCTCCACAGACACTTAAGATATTTTAATTATAAAAGTTTCTACAGGGAAACAGCTGAGATATCAATTTATTTTTCTTCAGAAAAAGTACTGAGGTACATATTAATCTGTACAGCAGATGCTCTATAAAACACAATAATGTACAGACTGCAAAATACTTAACACAAACTAGTTTTATTTGAATGCACAAATGAAAACTCAGCCAATAGCCACAAACTTCTATTTTTCAGCTTCGTGCAGCAGCTAATTTGCTACCTGCATGGTCCACTACAGAGTCCAGGTCTGATATGTATTGAGCTTTCTGGTCTGATTTGTCTTCTTACTGCTGCTTTAAGAATATAGAAAGAGGTATAAAGAATGTGTTGTGATCAGTCCAGGTAGATCATTACCTCTGGCTAAGTACTCTGTAAGTAGGGAAGCCTCTATATAAATGTAGGGTCAACACACAGATTGCAACAAAATTGAGGACTGACTGAGTAAAATGAAGAATAAGTTTCCTCAAGTAGATAACACCCTGGCAATGTTTTGTGTCTGACATTGCATACCACAAAAAAGGGTAGAAATTGTAATATTTAACAGGAGGAGAATTAACACAGGTGAAACAGCCTATTAGGGAAGAAACCATGTGCTTTGCAGAGACAGGTCCTGGCTGTACATGTATTAAAGTGTCCAAAACAGTCAGACAGAAGGTTTAAAATGAAACAAAGGGATTATTTTTTTATCCAGCATATTAACTGAATTATGGAACTCAGTGCCACAGGATGCTAAGGAGGACAAAAGTATAAATCATTTAAAAATTAGTATCTCAGGCTTAGAAAGTCCCTGAGACATTGACTTCCAGGAACCAGCTGATTTTAGGAAAGACCACACTACATGGGTCCAGCTTAGATTCTTTATGTACAGATACTCCACATTGGAGTCAAGGCAGGATACTGACAAGCAGGGGAAATCTCCATTTAAATGTGGTTTAAATATGAGAACAGTTAATCCAGTGAGATTATTTATGTGCCTCAAGAGCAAGCAGCTGGAGGGGAGCAAAGCAAAGCAATGAAACTAATAGTGTACACCAAGGAAACGGTGGCACACGTGTTGCTGTGTGTACATTATTTACAATGTGCATTTATAATTTAAAGCATTATACTCATCTGCAAAGTTCTAGCCCAGAAAACACGGCAGCCGTAATCGCACAAAATGAGCACGTGCACGTGCATGCCATCGCTAATGCCACATACCCAATTTTTCCATCTCTTGGCTAATATTACTGGTGGACATTCAAAAATCCACACAAAAGTGAACACACCCAGACCCGTAAGCGCTTCAGCTGGAGCCCATGCTCTACCACAGCACCCACTCCAGAGGAAGCTGAAACTGAGGTGATGTGGATTCTCTGGTGTCCAATAAGACATGAATTATGATCACAACTTTTCCTGTGGTTAGGACATTCAGAGAAGCTCCCACCAGCTTGGTCTGGAAGCAGGGAACAGCTCCCACAGAGCCATAATGCAGCTCTGCTACAAAATCAGTCAGTCACCTGGCAGAAGCTCTTCGGAAACCAAGTTTAATTCGTTCCAGAATTAATTAATTAATTGTTTAACTCAATAGAACAGCTGGATCCTGAAATGTTTTTATGTTTGTTATGAAACTTCACTGTCTTGTTGCAATATGCTTAAATCATTACTTGTGTGTGTGCAGATATATATTTGTTACTTTTATTCATTATTGTGTCCAGACTACTGGAAAAACACATCAAAAAATTTACAGAATTTTACAGTCTCTAGCTTGGATTGACTAAATAGTGAAATTGAGTAAAACTTCTCATCAAAGTGACAAATTTGTGAGTCTTTAATACTTTATGACCAATGTAAGCGATGCTTTTTCTCCGTGAAGACTGCTTCTTCCTGTCCAATACTGCAAAAACCAATAAATTACTGTGCTGGAATGAAAGACACAGTTTGCTTGTTTTATTCAGTTATCCATTACTGAAAAGACTTTTAAAGGTGACAGATTTGAACAGTTTTGAGTCCCAAGATGCAAAGTAGCAGGAAAAAAACCTGTATTTATATGCTTAATGCGTTGTGGATACGTTTTGCCAGGCTTCTGTATCAATTGCTCACGTGGCCACAGCATAGAGACTTCACACTACTGCCTCATGATTCAATATTTGCTTTCTAGACAATAAAATATTAGCCATTTATTTACAATTTTCATAAAATATTATTCCCGCGTCACTTTTGCACAGCATATTTTCAATTTCTATTATCTCTAGAATTTCATGTAGATAACAACTAATTCAAAAAGTCCATGTAAACTAGCGATTGGAAAAGATTTTACCATATATCCAGCTACCTGACTTCCAGAATATACTGCTTGTGGTAGAAGTGGAGGTGTCATTGCCCCGTAGCAGTACTGAATTTTCCACTGCCAGAGTAGTCAAAACAAGCCTGTGCTTATTCCAGGATCTAGTGTATAAATGAGTGAGTGGAAAAGCACAGAACCTCTTCAGGCTGTCATTCTCCAGCAGCTGAACGGGGAGCACATGAGTTCACCAAACATTAAAAGTCTACAACACAAATTTTGAGGGTGTTATTCTGCATGATCAGCTTTAGACAAAGATCCAGAGGGACACCAGCAACAATATTAAAGATTTGAGTTTGAAGAAGTTAACATACAGCAACTAATGAGACGCGTGTATACTAGAGAAAAAAGCTAGAAAACCTGACCAAGTTGTTAAACTAATAAGGCCAAGAAGTCTGCATCCATCTATAATAACTTGAATATACTTGCAATAAAGACTAGAGAACTGAGGTGATTGTTTAATGACCAAATTGAAATGTCAGTATTCTTACAGAAAAGAATCATAGAATGGTTTGGGTTGGAAGGGACCTTAAAGACCATCTAGTTCCAACCCCCCTGCCATGGGCAGGGACACCTTCCACTAGACCAGGTTGCTCCAAGCCTCATCCAGCCTGGCCTTGGACACTTCCAGGGATGGGGCATCCACAGCTTCTCTGGGCAACCTGTGCCAGTGCCTCACCACCCTCTCTGGGAAGAATTTCTTCCTGATATCTAATCTAAGAAGGCCTTGTCTGTGAGTATTTTCTAATTTTAATTAATACAGATGTACTTGTTTCAATGGAAGCAAAGTAATTACAGCATAATTAATAACTTCCATGTCAATGCTAGATGCAACTAGCTGTTTGTGGGGATTTTTAGGATGTCTTTTAACAAAAAAAAAAGGGTAGAGATCAGCTATGACAAACCAGGTAGAGGGTCCCAGACTACAATTCCACTGGACAAGGATCTTTCTGTGTCTTCATCCAGTTCTTACCAAGGTAAAAATGGGAAGGAAAAACAATGAATGTATTATATCTCTGTCTACAGAAGGAGAGAAAGTAAGACTATGAAATGTAATTGTAGGAAAACGCTAAACATATGTGTAAGTAACATTAGCTGGCTGAAAAGCGTTGCTCAGACAGTCAAGACTTTTCACTACCATGAGAAGGCAACGGAGAACAGGTGATGAAAGAGGAATCCAGGTTATAAACTCAGGCTTGGCAGAGACAAAAAGAGGTTGACCCACACTTTTTTCCATCTTTGTGCAATATTGTCTAGTTCTAACTCAAAATTTAGACAAGAAAATAGATGAAGCACCCTGTAGTTTTATTTTATTGATCTTATACTAATATGGTGGTTTTTGGTTTTGGTTTTTTTTTCAGTTATGGTGTAAAATGTAAGAATTTAATAAAGACCAAGAAAAAACCACACTGGATCCAAGTTGTCATCACCAATCATTAAGAAGTTCACAAGTCAAAAAAGCAGACGTTTGCCCTGGACACTTGCTTTCTTTTTTTCAAATTGGGCTCATTTTATGCACCCAGAGAGCCCTGAAGGTGAGTAACACAAATGGGTTAGATTTCTTGAAGTGCTGTCATTTGTTATGCAACATGTGTGGCTTTATGAGCACTGTAGAAGTTTTGTCTGATTAGGAGGTCAGACAAATGGGCTAGATTGGGCTGAATCTGCCTTGAGAAAGGTGAATGGCCTACCAGCTTTGTGAGTAGTTTCAGCTACAAGTAGTTTCTTCCACGTCCAGGGCTCCAACTAAACTGGACAATGAAGAACTGCCATTTGCCTTCATTGCAACAAATCCTTCTGGCTCCACGAAGAGGAAGCTAGAAACTAGTTTGAGATCAGATCACATCATCTGCAAATGCGGGTTGATTACATGTTAGTTAATTATCCTTATAGTGAGCCCCCTATGTTATAATTGGCTGAAGTTACTCTTTGACAATGCCAGCCACCTTTGAAAGCATTTGGAGATGTGTCCACCATTCCCTTACTAGCTTTTTGCCATGATGAATTAAATTCACTCTCACCGTTTTTGTATTGGATTTCTTCTCTAAATGTATTTGACGTTAACCATCTTGAGGAACTGAAAAGTAAGAACTTATAAAGAACTATGTAGAATAAAATGCATTTTAAGCCACACAACTGTCAACCATGTGCTGATCTCCTAAATACAATATCCATACAAATTATGTAGTTGTATAGATTCCCGACTCCTTATGAATTTTTAAAAAATGATTTAGATACCCAGCAGAAGTTTATAGCGTTTTGAGAGTGCTTTGCATCACGTTGATGTATTGATTTTAAATATAAATCCACATTAATCTGAAGTAATTGACTATCTGCATTAATAATAATGTTCAATTTTCATGAGGGAAGAGAATGATTCTTGTGCCAAGGCAAATGAAATTTATTACTAGAGACTACAGAGGTAGAGAAGAAAATCATTACTAAAAAGTCTGAAGAGGCTTTTGACAGAATATCTGTTAAAGTTGTTCTAGTTAACTCTTCAAGAAAAACTGAGTTTATTCAGAAAATTTACAAGCAAATGAGAACACAGAAGAGCAGTTTGGTTGGCATCACAACCTAATTTACTTCAAATATATTTATCAAAATACTTACTGACTTCTTGGCCAACGTAACTCTCTGCTGTTCTTTCTCCTCTATATTTTTATAAAACGCCCCAGCAAGAGCCACTCTTTGAAACACAGCTGTCAATATCCTGAGCTAAGCTTTCAAAAGCTTCCAGCTGTCAGAAGACTAACAGTTATTTGTGTGCTTAGAAAGTTACAGGATGGGTTTTGTAAACTTTTTTACTGTACTACTGCCTTTAGCATTTTACCTCCACAAACAAAACTGTACGACATTGAATGGGTTATATTCGAATAGCACAGTGCTGAATCCTTCATGCTAGGGCTTTCTGCTGCTAATTAAATATGGCTCCAATTCATCAATGCTTTATTATGTGCTTTGCTGAAGAGGAACCTAAACTCTTACCAGTTAACTTACTTAAGGACCTAATTTTTGGCTCATGTATGTGTAAAATTCATGATGTGTAAATTCTTCATAGAAGAATCAGATTCTTTCTACTTATATGATATGTTTCAAAATATGCTTCCAAATCTTATCTGCAAAACAGCATCTGGTTACTATTCCATGAATAAGTATGCATTTTCTGTTGAAAGGAAAGCTTTGGATGCGATGTTGGCATGGTGTGGAATCATTTATCCAAATGACTGTCATGATTATATTTTGAGGATGACAAACCATAGTGCTCAGTATAAAGCTGACAAATTCAAGCTTCAGTTAAATAAAATGACAAATAAACTCTTTAATCTTATTTATTCCAAGAAAAGAGACTAGCCCTCCTTTTTTAAACAGAGTAATTACATCATACTATTGGAGAAACCAATCATATTTGGGTTGTAGTGTTCTTTACCAGAACTGATGGGATCTTGAGCCATCCTATGCTTGAGCACCCATATATCCAGAGGCTGGTATAGGACCCTTTTAATGCAATCCCAAAAGGAATTTGGGAGCAAAGTATTTCTGCAAAAGCACTTTAAACAACTGGTGTCTTCTCCAGCATATATTTCTATGCTTCTACATTAAAACTGAGTGACTCAAGCCATACTTCGCTTCTGCATGAAACACTGTTACCTCTGCTGCTTCAAACAGTTTTCAGCACAACATAACCGGTTTTATGCTTTGCTACATAGAGATCTAATTTTATTGGCATAGCTTTCAAAACATGTGAAGAACTAGCCATAACTATGAGCCAGATCATCCATAAATGTCAGTGGGAAAAGAGACCTGAGAAAAGTAAATCATTAGTAATAAGACGGACAAAAATAAAATCGTTCAGTGTTAGTTTTCTGAAGTCAGTTTGGAAACTTCTCTGTGCAGTCAGGTAATTGTAGAATGGCAGGGGGGTTGGAACTAGATGATCTTTAAGGTCCCTTCCAACCCAAACCATTCTATGATTCTGTGATTATATGCATGTTTTTCATGATTTCTAGTTTATATTCTAAAATCTCATCTGTGATGTTAAAAAATTGGTTTGTGAAAAATACTTACAGAAAATAAACTGAGTGATAACAGAGAAAACCATTCCTAGCTGAAATCTCAAACAGAAACAACACCTAGGGAAAACAAAGCCTAATCTAAACGAGATGGTAAATTATGGTTTTCAACACACAGGCATCCTTTGCACCTCTGAGAGATTATTCTGAATGTTGTATTTTCCTTCCTTCTTTTTATTTCATAACATTCTCAAGCAAGGAGCAACAGAAAAGATGCTGCCAGAGAACACTGCTTTGTAAGGGTGTGCTTCTTGCTGGGAATTTGAGAGGGAGATCAAATGCACATCCTCTGGAGGACTTCAACCTGGGGAACAGGGAAGTCCGACCTAAACATAGTGCCTCTTCTGCTGTTCCAGTAATGACTACTCTGAAGCTCACCAAAATCACAGGAAAACTTATTACTGACTTAATGGGTTTTGGAGCAAGCCCCAAGTAATCAGTTACGTGTATATACTGACGCACATTAGTAGATCCAAAGGAGTACAGGGAATCATCATAAATATTGTTTCTAAAGTTGGATAATTGATTTTTACCAGAAGAGTGTGACTGAGAAACAATAAAAATTAGAGAGATTTATCCTTTTAGGACCTGCTACAATGTCTATTAATGACCTGGGTACCCTGAGGAAAACTGTATTTGGACATGGGAAAAGTTTGCGAAAAGTTTGCAGGGAAAAGACAGGACACAAAAATGAACAGAAGTAATTAATTTTTGGCAGAAAGGTTGAAGACACTCCCCTGGTGACTTCTTGATGTTGTACAAGGTTCCTTTGTAGACCACTGTGAACCTGGGGCAGAGGGTGCACAGCTGTCTCAAACATCTGTAATTAATATCTCTGGTCAGCAACAGGTAAATCCAATTTAAATTTGGATTTAAATTTGTTTGTGGCACTGGTAACTGGGACTTTAATTTGTTCTATATGACACATATTCACAGGCAGGTGTGGCTGAGGTAGGGACAGCTGGCCAGGGTGTTAGGTGTCAGAATGGGAAGTTGATCCCAGCCCAGGGTTAGTGTGTCCAACTGTCGGCTTTCAGTTTTCAACTTTTAGGATTTGGGCTTACAGCACTTCAGCTAAGGTGGATCTGAAATCTCACCGCTCAAAGCATCCACTCAGCTGCTAGGAAACTGTTTCCTTTGCCAATCAGCAATAATAATACCGGCAAGAAGAAATGTTAAAGGCGAAGCTCTAATGGCAGGTTTTGAGTGGGATTAAATTTGAGTGACCTGGAGAGCTTCAAATTGCAAACCACCAGGTTTTCCTGTCTTAGCCTTTAATTGTTTATGTCAAAGTGTAAACCTCCAGGATTTCCTCTCTTAGCCTTCACTTCTCCTCCAGTGGAAGCATGCTTACACATGTATAGTGGTGCCTATCCGCGCTCAGTTAAACTCTAGCTTTGTACATGAAATCTGTGTTATTTTTTGTACGAGTCATCTAAAAAGAGCCTCTGTATCTGTAAGAGGCATATGTTGCAGAAGAAACAAGAACAAACAGATAGAATATTGAACAAAAACCAACAGGGAGAACAGAGCAAGGAAACAGAGGACAGAAGAACTTGTAAGTAGGCAAGAGGCCCTGGGTAGGCACTGCAGATGCTCTTTACCCACTGCGAGAATCATCCTTCAAAATTTTTAATAACAAGACAACTAAGAAAAGAGACATAAAAATCAGCTTTATGCATGTTGTAGAGGAAGGAGATTCTAAAGCCTATCACGCCTTATTCCCAGTCCACCCAAGCTGCCAACGTAGTAGAGAAATAGAGAGGAAGAAAATGATTTTGTGAGTCACCTCCAAAATGTGATGACCATTTCTCTCCAGTGATTTCTAAGAATGGAGAAAAGACTACAAAGTGTAGTGTAGATATTAAGAAAAAAATTATGGGATATTATCCCAAACACTGCAGGTAGCCCTGATACCAGCTGCACCAAAACTGACCTGCTACGTTCTAGCAGAAGTTGGGTGGATAAAGGATCAAAAGAAAGAAAGGCAATAGTGAATTATGAATGTTTCTGTTTCTTATTAAAACATTCAACCTTAAAATCACCGTTTTACCTTCCTACATATATACTCAGGGTGGTTGTTCAATGTAGCATTTGAGAATGCATTTAAGGATATTGCAGAAGTAATTTAATCTCTATAATACTTTCTGAAACATAATTTAATTTAAGATGCAGTAAATAGTTACATCATGGGATAAAATCTTCTGAGCACTATCTGCATACACAACAGCTCAGAAATAAATCCAGAGGAATCTTTTTCCAAAGTTTATATAGCAGTCTTGGGTTTTTTTGGACAGCTGCATCTAATAGTAGAAATGTTTAAATTATTATATATTATCAAAAATTTTTGCTCCTTTTCCGAAAGATTTCTAAATATGAAAACTGTCATTTAACTGTGCCTGTGCTTTAAGAGTAGATGGTTCAGGACGTAACATGCAGATATTTATCAACGTGTTTGCCCGGAGCCCCACACGTACACGGCACACACAACAGATGCTAAAGTCAGCATGCAGGCAGTGCTCCTTCCGTCAGAGAAATCTAAGTAGGCATGGACACAAGAAGGTGGGAGGTAGGGGAGCAGCTATACGTTCGTTAGTGCTGCTCAGAGAGCAGCTATGCAGCCCTCAAGTCCAGTCATGGCTTTCAGTGTAAAGCTCAGGTAATGTATAAATTTCTACTACCCATGTACTACTGACCAGAGTGGCCCGATATTAACATGCAAGAAAAGACAAAAAGTTTAAGAGTATTAATATATCAAATTATATCAAACCTCAAAAGATCCTTGTGAAAACTGAGGCAATGACTTACAGTTTGATCAAGCAATGAAAAATAAAAATCTAAGTCAAGGAAGATCAGAGCTTGACACCGCTATTGTTTCAGCTCCATCACTTCCAAGATGCCCCTGACACTTCTCTCGCCACCTGGGCAGTTTCTCCAGTATTGGCTGAACCTCTCACAACAGAAAAATGATGAAAAATTCCTCCAGAGCTGAAGGTATTTTTCTGAGGGTATTTTTTTCTGTACATTTGTTGCTTCAAAACTACATAAACATATTCAAGCACCTGATATGTGACATGAGCCACGGGCTGGTTGAGTCAGAACCACCTTCCTAATGAGGACTCTGGCACTGAGCACGAACACTAAAACCTCCAGCCATGACACCATTGACACTGGTGGTGACGAACTGAAGTCTGGGGCACGAGGACCCTCAGCAAGGCCTTGACATTCCTGACAAAGGCTGGCAGAAAAAGATGAGGGACCATGAACTGATGAATTTGTACATCACTCCCATACTCACGGGGTGACCAGTCAAGGTTGTGGGCAGGCAGTTGGGCATCCCTCAGCTTCAGCTATCCGGTGGAAGGTCTCCATACTAAGGCACTTTCTTGACATGCAGTCGTCTCGGTTTGGGAGTGAGCATCGTGCTCTTTTCCTAAAATAAGCCTTTAAAGGTAAGAGATGAGGTTTGTCCTTAAGCCCTGTAC
>NW_010227518.1:0-89322 GCF_000690775.1 Eurypyga helias | reverse complement strand
TGTCCCTCCAACAAATATCGGGGTGATACATATTGGAACATTCTCAAAGAAGCAACTGCACTTATGTGCATATGGTAATCACACCCCACCTAGGTGGATGGTCCTGGGAAAACTAGGCTTATAAAGGACAGTCAATCCACTCCGCATGTGGCACCCCACTACCTTGGATCCATGCTACAAAGACAACCGAAAATATTCTGTAATCCAGAGTGGTGATATCTTTCTACTTCTCTATCTTTCACTTTCTTTTCTCTCTTTCCTTTTATCTCATTTTTCTCTCCTTGTTGAGTGTTTCCATTAGGAGTGAAGCTTCAACCCTTGTTCAATAAAGCATTGAATACTGTTAGTTGCTTGGTGTGGATGAAGCTTTTTTTGTCTCTGGGAATCTCAACTTTGCTTGGAACCAAAGCCTAGCCCCAGGGCTCGTGGTTTTAGTCCCTGACATCTTTGAAAATGAAGGACATGTGAGTAGACCTGTATTTAAGCAGTTTTGTGTAATTTTGAAGGAAAGATACACATTACTAAAGCCATAGGCAAAGAGTAACACACAAATCTCAAAACTGTTTTGTGGAATGTCAGATAAAATGAGTAAACCAATACACGGCCTGCAGAGTGTGGGAGACCTTTATGTAGTCATTCTACCTGTGGGGTGTCTGACTGGCTTACTCTGACTGGTTTAGAAAGAGGATCCTTGTGTCCTCTACCAGTACAATCACTTGCAACTCCATTTTGCTAGAGTGGAAAAAAATACATAGCCAAAGAATCACAGAATATTCTTTAGAGAAAACCGATTTCCTCTCTGAGAGCTGCTGAGCATGACTGTCTGTGGTACTTGTTTGGGGGAGCAGCGTTGGCCCTTCATTTACAAAGCTCCTTCTGAAAAGTACATTTTAACCTCAGTTGAAGAAGTGAGGCTTTATGATACAGTAATTTTCAAAATATTGTGCTGTAGCTGTTCAGTGGCATTTCCTCCAAACTCAGGTAAACCAATGAAATGACAACTAAAAGAAATGCACAAAATGCACATGTGCACATCAAAATCATCCACTTGAGTACCAAGAAAATAGCATGATCTGGTGAAAAGTTATGTAGTTTTGCAAAGAGAAGGTATTTGCATGAAGAAATATTTATTTACACATCTAGTTAACTATCTAAAATATAGGCACAAGTTAATACCTGGCACACATTTCACAGGCACAGGGTTGATTATTTAACATTTAAGACACAAAATTATCCTGGTATTAATGTCCTATATACTCGTTATAGATCAGTGCCTGTATTTTAGATTATTCACTAGAGTTTACAAAATCTGTTGTACCGAGATCCTAATTTAGTTTGTTTTCAAAGAGAAACTGTAGGAGGCCATCACCAGTACACTAATATGGGGCAAGCTGTTACTAATATCAAATCAGAACTCATTAAACCACAATGTTGGAGATACCAGTCCATTATTAAAGTCAGGTTACGCCAGTGCATTTCTGTCAATGAAGAAGGTGAATAGTTCACTCAGGATTACTAGTGCCGTTGCTCATAATTAGCCTACAGGATGTTGAATGTCAGCTCGTTACATCTTTACTCTATTTATGCCCCAGAGGCCTGAAAATTCAGTTTAACATATCATATAATGGACCTTCCTATTATATCCTGCCTTGTTTGTTTTCCTGTTTTTTTCTTTCAGTGAAGGAGGAAATCTCTTCTTTAGTTACTTACCAAAAAGCTTCTTTTTATGCAAAACAGCATTATTGAAATGAACTTGATCAATCTCATTTTCTCACTTTTTTTCTGAGGCCTACTACGATTTTTCAGCTTCACAGAGAACAGACAGCTGGCTTTGTAGCTTGTAGGAGTGTGGATATCACTGAGGTCTAGATAACATTAATGTGACTGGGAGTTAATTTGCTTGTCTACGTGCTCTGCATTGTGGGGTGCATCTCTGGGTTTAACGGTTGTGCTGGAAAAGTCGACTGCCTTCAGAGCTGGGTAGTATGAATAAGAGGAGATAAGAGGATTCACAGCCAGAGTAATTTCTAACTGATGCTGTTAAACCTTGATTTAGGATATTTCTGCACAGCTTGGCCCATGCTCACAAAATGAAACTGGTGGACTGTGCTGAGATCATAGGCAGTGATTAAACATTTATAGTTAACCGTAGTATACTATGGTATTGCTGCTGCCCAGAGGCAAAGCATTGTAATGCAGATTCAATATAGCTGCTGCAAGAACTCTGAAACAAAAGGGGCCATAGAGTCTCTTCTGCAGTACTGACTCCTGGCTGTTCTCAAAACTATGTGCATTTCCAGTCTTTATTTTAGTAGGGGGGCGGGAGAAGTAAGAGAAGACTCCTAATCATGCTTCAGAAGATGCAGCTTCCACGCTTTTGTCCTTTGCATCTCTCCTCTACGTCAAGTTTATTCTCATGTGTGTTAGGTTCCTCTGCTTCTGTAAACTGGCTTATGCAATTAAATTCTGTAACCCTCGTGCAAGTGTGTAGCTATGCTGGTGGTGATGGCTCGGTTGCAAGTTCAATTAATTAGAATGTCTGCTTGCAGGGGACCATCATTCGTTAAAGAAATGAGTGTAGACAAACAGATTTTAAATGCATTCCTGTCTTACCTGTGATCCCTTTAGGTGTATATATGACAATCATGTTTAAAACAGGGGGGGTCTTGTTTGGTTTTAGGTGATTATAACAAATGATTTCTTGACTGCCAGCAGCAGCTGATATTATTCAAGAGTTCCATGTTTTGCTTTGTTTGTATTTATTTGCATACCAGAGACTACTGTTTGCATAATAAGACCACTTTTAGTTTAAGTCCCTGTATGGCTGATTGCACACGCGTCGCAACGTGGTAGTTTTTTATGCTATGCTGAGATCCAGTTCAGCTTTCTGTCTTGCAAAGTGTTGACTTGTAAATTTTCACTCTATCTGAAGAAAATAGTAGGGGCATAGCAGCATGCTTTTGATGCTAAATGTCATAGCTGTTATGCTGTGAATTTCCTGATGCTGGCAGGTTGGTGGAAGAGTGAGAGAGAGAGGGACTTAAGGAACACAGATAATCACATCTTCATTATGCACATGTAGCAGTTCAGATAAACAAGTGCTAGTTAACTGCAACAAATAGCATTGAGGAAACTAAAATGGTTCTCTGCTACAGGATTTCTTCCTCTCAGAGGCTAAAATCAGTTCCTGTGGGCCATACAGAAAATACTTAAACCTGGTTTAATCTTCACTTACTACTACAGCATTGGAATTACACTTTTAAAATCACTTGTAAGCATGTATACAATGTTTTACAGAGAGCTTTTATGATAAAATTGTATAACCTGTGATATGATTAGCTTGTTCCACACTGAAAGAAGTACCTCGTGGGAAGGCACCTATTGGTGGGGTAATTATGCATTGTTAAGTTCCTAAATCACATACAGCTGAACATAAGCATGTCTGAAAGGTGAGCCTGACCTTTTATCTGAAAAGGATTGGGTGTTTCAGCTGGCTTCTCTGAGGAAAACATGGTCTGATTGGCCCCTGTATCAGATAAATGGTGCCATCTCGTAAAAGAAGTGCTGCTGCTATCCTTATTGGTATTTGTCTTTTCTATGGGTTTTAGCTGCCCTAAGAATTTCTGGAATGGCAACTGTGTTTCACAAGTGCTTGACTCGTATCAGCAGTTGGAAGAGGGAAGAGGTACATACTTGTCAGCCAAAAAAAGCAACTAATGTCAACATCTTGTTTTAATGCAGTGTTTTGAAAACAAGGATGATCTTTAAGAGTCGTATTGTCTTTTAGTTAGCTTATGACAGAATCTATAGAAGCCTGATTTGTCACAGCACAGCGTCATCTGTCGAGGAGAATTGTGGAACTGCTTGCTGTTGCTTATCTTGCTCTTTTTCATCTTTCTTATTTTTTTCTGGTTTTGTGTTTACCCTTTTGTGCAACATCAAGACACCTTAAGCTTTACCAACTGGGAGGAAAGGAATATCAGCATGTGAGGAAAAGAGACATTTGTATCAGAGGGAGGTTCTTTTTCTAGGGCCTGGGAAAAACAGAAGGGGGAGATGGAGCAATTGTAATACACAGAAAATTAAATGAGGACCTCTCCTGATAATACTATTGCAAAGTATGGGTGTGACTTAAGGGTTGGGATAGGAGATTGGGTTCTTCAATTTACTTATCCTTCACCTTAGGTAACTTGTTTGTGGCTCAATTTGCTTGCTTATATAATAATATGGGGGTTTTGTTGTTTGTATGGACATGGAGGGAATTTGTTGTTTGCAAAATGCTTTAAAATTATTATATGGAGCCAAGTGACTTACTGGAGGCAGTTAGCAAAATTTTTATACTTGAGCTCTGCTGAGAAATGGCAAAGGACAGGTGAAAAGTAATGCCTTTCAAACCTGACTTTCACTGCCTTGCAATGTGTGTAATCATTTACCGTGGTGTAAAGTGAGTGTAAAAATGCTACTGAACTAGAAGAAAACAGCATTTTATGCTTATTTTATCCAGGTACAGATCACTACACAATGATCAGCCCAGTAGCAAATCAGTCTTTTGTGGTAGATACAGATATATCTGGGTCCCCCTCTGCTCTCATGACACCACACCTGGAGTACTGCATCCAGCTGTGGAGCCCTTGGCATAAGAAGGATATAGACCGGTTGGAGTGAGTTCAGAGGAGGCCACAAAGGTGATCAGAGTGTTGGAGCACCTCTGCTACGATGAAAGGCTGAGAGAATTGGGCTTGTTCAGCCTGAAGAATAGAAGGCTCTGGGGAGGCCTTATTGCAGCCTTCCAGTACCTGAAGGGGGCTTAAAAGAAAAAGATGGAGATAAACTTTAACAGGGCCTGTTACAGTAGAATGAGTGATAATGGTTTTAAACTAAGAATGTAGATTCAGACTAGATGTAAGGAAGAAGTTTTTTACAAGGAGGTTGGTGAAGCATTGGAACAGGTTGCCCTGAGATGTTATGGATGCCCCATCCCTGGAAACATTCAAGGCCAGGCTGGATGTGGATTTGAGCAACCTGGTCTAGTGGAAGATGTCCCTGCCCATGGCAGGGGGGGTGGAACTGGATGGTCTTTAAGGTCCCTTCCAACCCAAGCCATTCTATGATTCTATGATACTGTGGTATAGGATACCCATACTGGACAGGATATGGTGCTATGCCCACTAATTCCCCTGAGAAACCCTTTTTCTTCTTGAAGAAGACATTTTTCCTGGTAAGTTTCTAAGAAATCAGCAACAACTTTACTCTTTCTCTACAGTCTGCCTCAGTGATGGCAGGGAATATATTACAACTTTTGAGCTAATGGTGCCTGAATTAGCATTGGTTGTGAATCTAATTTATTGTCCCCTCCTAGGTGTGTGCTGTACCTGGTGAAGATAAGGGCTAGATTGTTGTCTCTGTGCTGTCTTGCACTGAACAGTAAACCTGTGCTTTCCATTGCTGCAGAGCTCAAGATGCTCTTTTCTAGGTGAAATAACTCTGAAAGTGTTGCCTGACGGAAGAGGTTGTGCTTTCATGCATCCCCTTCATTGCATACCACATTGCATAACGATGTGGGATTAAACTAATTGCATACTCTTATCAGCTAGAATCCTTAAATCAGCTTGGACTTCATGCAGAATGGCTGGAAACAGGCCCAGAGAGGTGGAAGGCTACAGAGCTGGAGTTTAAAAAATAGATAGATTTCCCAAATATTAGTCCCATGTAGAGTATTTTGTTTGGTTTTGGGTTTTTTGTGGTGGTTTTTTGAGGGTTCCTTGCTTGGTTTGTTCTGATACTGTTTTTGGTTTGGTTTTGACTTTTTTTTTCTTTTTCCTGATTATAACACACTTTCTATATACAGTGATCTTCTATAAACTGATATGATGGCCTGAGATATGTGGAAAATAGCGTATGACATGAAGTTTTAACTCTTCAGTAACATTATGAACAGCTGCTGTGATTTTAAAACTTAAGGTGGGTTAATTCCCATTAAGCTCCTTCAGTATAAGAGGTTATTAAAGAGAAATTGTGTCTCAGCGTAAAGTCGTAGTGCATTCTTTAGTGAATGCAAATCTCAAAAGCTTTCCAGGTGTATTTCAACTCAATAGTCAGTATTTAGAGCAGATGCCTATTCTATAATTGATTGTGAATTTTTTTTAATGAGAAATAGAACTGTGCTGGGAGAAAGACAGGTGATGGACACTGTTGATCAAAGCACTGATATTTACATATGTCTTCTCTGTAAGGGACCCTTTGAAGTTAGTTTCCTAGCTAATTCATTCACCTCTTTCCTTAGAAGGCAGCTTTTGAGAGTGGCAGTGTTTAATTTGTGAGTGAACAATGTTTTGTTTGGTTATGACTGGGTCTCAAACATGATGGAATCCTAGACCTGGAGGTCAGGTTTCTTTGGCCGATAGCTGACTCCAGTTGACTGCTTTCTGCTGCAATTCTGTGAACCATATCAGTATTTGATCAGAATAAAACTACTTTCAGATCTCTGATCCCTGACGGTGCTGTAGAATAACTTTTATTTCAGCCAAATTGTGCTTGGGTGGTTTGCTGAAAAAGTTTTTCTGGGTTTTTGCCTGGGGGTTTTTTGTTTGGTTGGTTTTGGTTTTTTAAGTCTTGCTTTTGTATGGTATCTGGCAATATAGCCTATCAGTTATTTTCATAAATGGGCAGGCTTCATTTTAGAAAGCTCTCTTAGGTGGTGTAGTAAGAAATTCACTTTTTCCTCAGGAGTCATCACTGCCCAGTAGTCAATACTCTATAAGGATGTTTTGGAAAATTCCATTGGAAAAAAAAAAGGTTGCACTTGCAGGCATGTTTTTAGTGTTTCTGGAAAGCTACATGTGCCAAAATGACCTGTTGTGAATGTTGGCACGGAGCGAAAGGAAAACAGGTTTGTTATGGAGTGCAAATCCCTGCAGTGTGATGCTTAGGGGGGTACAATGCAATATTTAAGGAGATGTTTCATGGATCACCTCACTGTCTGGGATAGCAGGTTAACCAGTGAAAGTCAGAGTCTCATTTTGAGGTGATCAGTGAAGTTTTCAGCCTGTATGTGAGAGTGTGGCTTCTTATTTTCACTTACCTGTGCTACAGTATTACTGCCTGGGTTGGAACTCCACAGTTTTTTAGTGGCAGGCAGTGAGATGGCAAGTTTAAATAGGGATGAGAGGGCTGATTATGAAAATGCACTCCCAAGGAAATCGAAAATTTGGATAGTGAGAAGTCCTCAGATGGAAAATGGTTGTCAGTAGCTACAAGGATGTTTTAGAAATCACCTGTGCCATGTTTAATGAATCTCTGAGTTCTCTGACTGGGAAGATGAGACCTAAAAAAAAAAAAAGTCTCAAAGTAGGAAGCAAAAGAGACAGAATGAGCCTACTCTAGTTGTTCAGATAAAGCTTTGTGACTAATTTATTTTATTTCTTCAACAGCTGTAAAGGAACAGTTTGGGAATCTGATAGATGAATTAAGATGCATGTGTGTGCACATTCAATCTGTATTCTAATGTTGTATGGTTAGCTGTGTTATATTGATAAATTAACAAATTTATTTTCTTTGATTTCTTTTTCTTTCTAAGAAAATCTATCGGATATGACCCAGATGACTTTCACTTCTTTATTGAGGAAAAAAAATAAATTGAAAATATACCTATTTAAAACAAGCAGCATGTCTGTATAAAAAAATAACCAACTTACAAGAAGAAATGGGGTCAGTTATTTAAAGGTGAGGATAATCTATAAAAAGACATGGGACTTGCTATTAAAATAGCAAAGCTCAACAAAACCCTGTCCTTACTCAGGCATCGGCAATCTCAAAACAAATTGTAATTTTCTCTTGGTTCCCTATTGAAATGTGTAGTTCTTTTCTGAGTAGTGTGCTGCATGGTTTGCAGCTCAGGAGTAATAGCAGCATCCTTCTTGCTATAGATCAGAAATCTGTTTTTTGCAGCCTTAAGTAAAGCAAATGGCAACTATAGACAGCCGTAAAACAGGCAAGGGTGGTCATTTTTTCCAGTAAGAATGACTTTTTAACTTCATACTAATAAAAAAAAATACACTTTTATATAATACTGATGCTGGAAATATTTTTGGCCAATAGATGAAAGTGGATTATAAATGGATGTCAGTGAAACTGTTAAAGTCAATCATTAACATCTCCATGGCAAAGTATGTATTAGTGTAACTGTACTGTATATACACTGGATTTTTTCAAAAGCTTCTTTGGCTTTGTAGAGGTGTAATGGTCTGTGTATGTTGCTAGTCCTTAGGTATGCAGTTCATTTAACAAGAATTGAAGTAGTCAGCTATGTACGTGGATGTGACAGAAGCATATATCTTTTTTTTTTTTATTTGAAGATCTCTATTGAGACATATAAAATTTCACCCTTGCAATTCTGTTCTGCTTTAAAAGTGACTGTGAGGGGAACTTGCCTCCCTGTGTTTCTTCACTACTTATTCTTTTCTTCTAAGGGAGGTAAGCTAGGAGATGCATACTGTGTATCATGCTGTGTTTTCAGTTGTCATTTTGAGATGATCTCCAGACAGTAAGGTCAGACAAAAAGCGTATGCCAAATGGGCCAGACAGAAAGAAGCTGGTCAAATGAATTAGAAATAGAATAAACAGATAAATATTCCAGGCTTGTAAAGCAGTTGGCTTTAATCTCTCAACCGTCAATATTGCTTTTCTTCTCCTCACATACAGTGTTCCTTTTGAACGAGCAGGCATACTGCACAGTAACTTTTCATTAAGGCATCAGTTAAGATTTATTCCTAAATCTCAAATATCTGTACACTCATCAATTTATCTTACACATTGAAAATTATTTTTCCTCAGATTTTGTTTCTTGAATATATCTGTTGTTTTGTATTGAATGAGTGTCTCAAGTTTTTTTTTTGGCATTTTAGCAAAACCCAGTATTTTACTTGCGCTTTGCATCTCTTGAGTAAAAGATGTGCTCACACATTTCTTAATTAGTTAACCTGAAAATCTCACGCTCTTCTAGTTCCTATCTAAACATTTCAGCTACCTCATACTAGGAAAAATGTGCTGCACATGAACAAAAAAAAATCTTGATTTTTTTTTCTGACTCTAGATATCTAGGAAGAACATAGCACAAACAGTGTTTAATTGAAACTTAAATTTGAAATATAGCCCCTCCATCTATCTATGTTTTCTTTTAATATTGCTTTTTTTTTTTTCTCTGTGGCTATGGTACCAATGAAGCTTTGGCTGTTACTGAATTTGCGAAATTACAGAAGCTGATATCTGTAACCCAAGCCTCACTGTGAGTGCCACCTTATCCTATAGTGTGAGTTTTACTGCATGAAGAACATCCTTGGTCATTCCCTAATGTCATATCATACGTCTGAACATATTGACAGAATTTCTGCCCAAAGAGTTAAAATAAGTGCCTGGATTCTGCAAGTGTACAATGAACAACATCTCATTAGAGAAAATAGCCTAATTAGGATATTTTCACATAGTCTGCATATTTAAAAAAACAAACACCTGCAGCAGCATAAATCCACAATCTGCAGTATCTAAGGGTTAAACACACATACAGAAAGAAAGGTTATCCTGGGATGCTCTTTTTGCAAGTAGTCTCCTTCCTCTGATCCTCCATAGTCTGCTCCCTCTACTGCACTGACCCCTTTTGCTATGATTTTTAATAAGTAGGTTAACTGAAATGCTGGTTATAAGGAAAATTGAAATTTTTTTAAGATAAGGGGTTCATAAACTGTAAAATACTGCATAGTTCAAGAAAGGTTTCTTTTTTTTTAATTTAAATATACATGTACTTATTTCTCAGAGGATAAATTAAATTTTCTACCATGGAACTGCAGAAGAAAACATAAGATATATGTTGTTTACAACCCTTAGAAGTGTGGTTCCTCTACCTTGAAACAGGGAAACTTACTTTAAAAAAAAAAAAAACAGGATAGTGTTCCTACTTATTTCCATTACTAAATTCTGGTTTGAAGTGTTTATTCTCCCCTCTGGATCAGAGTTAGATTTTACATAAAATGAAACAGATTTATATTTATAGGTTAAACGAAGATAGGCCTATCTGGAGTTTCAACTTTTAAGACTGGTCAGGATGAATATACAGCAGAACCTGCTTCTCTTTTATTCTAGCAGTGCTACAAAAGAGAGCAACAATTCATTTTGAAACTAGATCACTAAAATATCTTTAAAGATTCGTGTTTTATTTGATTTGACAAAGGTAGACAACTACTTGGCTTACAAGATCACGTCAGCATCTGTTGTCCCTTGTAGAATGGAAACCTAAGTGGTTAAAAATCACCAGTTGCCAGAGTTTATTGTTTTTTTATGAACAATGAGATCTATAGCACTGAACAGTGGAATGAAACTCTCTCTCCTGCCTTAAATGTAGGACACTAAGACTCTGCGCTGTAAATCTTAGACCAACAGCATTCAAACACACTGTTATAAACTGACTCATATCATCATTAGATGATGAGTCTAGCATAAGATTTATGAAGACACAGGAGTATGGCAAAAGTCCTGAACTGCTCAGTTTCCTTAGGTCAGAGGAGGATGCATTTGAAGCAGGCTCTCATCTCCCCACTAAATAATCTGAATGGTGTTTCTTTTAGATTCCACTGATACAATAATTCATTCCTTTGTCATTATAGTGTAGTCACTTTTAAAGATAACAGTTTTATACGAAGAGGTTAGCATTCAGGAAACTTTCCTGATTTCTTAAGTTTTTAAAGACGCATGTTCCACTATGGAATAAAATGTGAAGAGAATTGAGAAATGCCCGTGTGTCCGTTTGTTTTTAACGGAATCCACCATTTCATACGAAATCCATCCATCTCTATTGTGTAAACATGAGTGCCCAGCATGTGGTCTGGGGACTTCCTGGAGTGCAGTAAAAATTATTTTCTCTGATCATGCTTGCCCCACTTTGATTTTTCATGTTTCAGCCAGTTTTTGAATCTTAGAAACCTAGTCTGAGGAAGAAGGCAGAAGAGCAAAAATTTGAGTAAGATACGAGATAGAGAAGACACAAGAAAAAGAACTGATAGAACTTATTAAATATTTTAACAAAGATGTCTTAATCATTGTACACTTCGTCTTTTACAGGCTTTCCTGTAAGCAGCAGTTGATGTGTAAAAACTTGGGAATGTGTGTTCATTACCTTGCTCATGTTCATAATGGGACACAGATACAGTTTCTCAAAGAAAAGTCATGAAGGTTAGATTACTTTTCTACTGAGGCTGGTAACAGAAACTTCAGTGAGGTAGAAAATAGAAGTTATGATTATTGCTATCTACCACATATGCACCACTATGACAAAGTGCTTGCACTTGAAATGTATACTTTTATTTCTTGTTGATGAGTTTATCTCCTCTTTAGAGCACAATCACCTTTTAAACTTCTCACTTATTAAATTGATTGATTAAATACTTCAAGTACATTTCAAAACACAGTTTTGAAGACAGATGTTTTAGGTGTCTGTGGAAGTCAGAAGCTAAGGAAGTACTGAATATTAAATATTGAACGTAGTGTTCTGGCACACTGGAGCTAGATATCTTACTCTTGTCTTCCTCATGAAAGGTTAGTATTCTGCAATGACTACATTAGTAATCGACTTTTTTTCTCACGTTAGAAGAACAGAATCATAGACTCAGAATTATTTGGTTTGGAAGGGACCTTAAAGACCATCTAGTTCCAACCCCCCTGCCATGGGCAGGGACACCTTCCACTAGACCAGGTTGCTCAAAGCCACATCCAGCCTGGCCTTGAAGACATCCAGGGATGGGGCATCCACAACATCTCTGGGCAACCTGTTCCAGTGCCTCACCATCCTCTCTGTGAAGAATTATAGCCCCACACAGACCAGTTCTATCACTTATTTAGTTGAAGGTTCATGTTTGAGTAATGTGAACCTTGGAAATAAAAGTTTAAACAGAACAGTGAAAAAGTATGAGTGTGTATTAAGCTAATAGCCCAGTCTGGCAAAAAGAGGGTTTTTTGTAAATCAGGGCTGATGTTTTCAGATGGATTGCTAATTCATTTTTAGCAGGTAGCTGCCCATTCTTACTGTGGGTAATGTTCCTAAAATGCATCTTGCGCTGAGCAAGTTCCTTCTGAAGCAACAGTCAGTATTTCATTTACTGTAGCTTAAAGACAAACTAACGTAAAAAAACCCCTCTCCCAACATCTTTTCTTATCTGCAATCCTGTTGCTGACATAAGAATCCAGTAATAATAAAAGGTGATAGCTGATATTCATGTAAATGGTTTTACAGCGGAAGGACTATACTTTGGAGGGGAAAAAGGAGGTGTCCATGTGGGTGTGGATAGAAAAGATATGAATTCTTTGAAGGAAAAGTGAGGATAGCTTTTATATTGCTGTGCTACCTCATCTGTTACTCTCCACCCTTCTTAGGGCAGGATGTCAGAACAATTTGTTTCTTGAAATTTATGGTTAGTAGATTGAGATGCTGCAAGATAAAGATAGATTCTTTTGGAACAGATATACTTAAATCTTAAACCATAGTCTTGTAATCAAATTCACATAGATGGGAGCTTGAGGAAATGTCTTTTGAAGAGGTTTTTTTACAGATAGTGGGATGGGGTCACCGTTTACAACAACAGCAAAATCAGGATTGTTAACCTGTTCCTTAACAAAACTGCATGCTTTGGTTCAGGAGCTGCAGTCACCTTGATTCCTTGCAGAGCACAAAGTTGAGTATGTGACTGAGCTATTGCTGGAGTAGAGTTTTAGCTCCAACTGCTTCTGGAGATGAACTGTATGTTCTTATGATTTTTTTTTTTAATCTAAAATATCTTTTTCCATCTTTAGCTGTTAGCTGCTTTCCAAGAAATTCATCTGCTCTTTTATCAGACAGAAACCTTGTGAGGCATCATTTGGTGTTAACCAGTAAGATCTCTTACACAAATAAACAATTTTTATTGCAGTAAATTCTATGATTTTTTTTTCTTTCTGGAGGGAGAAACACTATCTTCTGTATCATCTCTGTATTATGTGCAGAAGAAACTGTTATGCATTAGAAATTCATGACTCCAAGAATTTTCCATCTTTTTTCTGCTGAAGAGAATTAGAATTCATGTAACCAAACCTACTGTGAAAACAGCACAAAGTCTGAATAACACAAATGTACTTTTACAATAACAACAACATTGTCGCATGTAGAAGAACTGAGGTATTCATTTTAGTATTAAAAAGCAGAAAATAACCACCAGGTATGAATGTTTCCAAAGGGCTGTCAGTAATGGTTTCTAATAGAGCAAATGACTGTGTGTATAAACCCATACATTCCCTTTGCACATTAGGCGGTGAATGGGAAGTGTTAGCTTGGAAGGATTTATTGCTCAGCAGTTCATGTGGTAAACACAGGTAAGGATTTGATTAAACAGCTTAAGACAATGTTTCCTAAAGCCGGTAACTTCCTTAGTTCTTCTGCATGGTTTTCTGAAAGGCTATGCATTATAGTTGCCAAAAGATTGCTTCTGACAGCAATGTTCTTCATATTAGAGCATTGTCAAAACAGGTATATGCATAAGGACAAGAAACAGCTGAAATACATCGCTTGCTGAACATATTGCTGGGCATGCTCAATCTGGCTATGCAACTGCATAGCAAAGCTCAAGGCAGTTACACAACAGATGTAGTGACTTTGGGCAATGAATCTATACTGCTGGATTTTTTTCTTATTAACTTTTTTTGAGGCTTGAAATGTGTTGTTCATATTTCGAGTAAGGAAAAAAATTGTCATCTTACTCACATGAATTCACATTCAGCTTTTGTATTTTGACCAATATCCTTGCTCTGTACACAATAAATGGTGGTGGAAAGTATATATAAAAAAAAAGGCAAACTGTCTTGCATTCAGTTTCTGACTTGATTTCATAATGTGCCCTTGTAGTCACTAAGTCACATATACACAGCATGGCTGCTGTAGGAGTTGCATACACTATCATGCTGATTGGACAACAGAGGCAGGATTGAGTTATCGTAATTATCATATACCATCCAGCTATTTATTCCTCCTAACTGAAGTGAGGATGGAAATCTGTTTTTCATCAATAACAGAGGAGGGACTTGTTTCAAGTCTCTCTCTGAACCACTTCTGACTGTTCACACTCAACTGGTAAACGTGATCTTGCGTACCTTCATTCTCTTCGTCTCACAGAACTTGACCTTGTCACTTGAGGGTGTTGTCTTTAACTTCTGCTCCAGGAAAAAAAAATCTTAGCTTGTTTATAGTCAGGTTTAATAACCAACAGAGATATAAAATTCTAAGACTAACTCACCTTGACAGAAACTTTTGAATATTTGGTAGAAATACTTGCATTAGGAGGCCAGCTCTTTTCTCTGTAAGAGGGTAATAATAACACGTAGAAATGAAATAGACTTTGGCACTGTAGGCTGAATCCTATCCTGATTTAAAAGGTGTGCAATTTGGAAAGACTTTATTTTGCACCTGAGAAAGCCAGAGAAATGTGGGTCCTCATCTGAGGCCTATAGAGGTACATGTGTGAACATGAAGTGTTTGGATTTCTAAATGCCCAAAACACTCTTCCAATCTGTGCCTTGCTCTTTTTCTGACTCGGTTTACAGGTCTATAATATCAGTAACAGCAACAACTCTGAGCTTGGGAGCATAGTTAGGGGACACATTTTCTGAGGGAGGCACAGAAAATACAAATTACTAGGTAGGATCTGTGAGCCCTGTTTAACATGTAAAGAAAAGATGAGTGTTCTTTCTTGGATCTGATGGACTTGGGAACTGCGACAGCAAAAACAGACACCCTGCTTTAAGTGTTGCTGTTCCTACCTCTCCCCTGCAGGCCCTTCTGTATTGCAGATTCCCATTTCCCTTCCCACCTCCATCATATCCAGGTGAACATAGTTAAGCCACCTGGTGCAGCATATCTGCAGGAATCAATTTTCATTTCCCGCCGGCACGTGAGCCTCCGCTCGCACGGTGAGTCAGTGGAAGCCGGCTGCTCCTCTGTTGGACGCAGGGCATGAATCACAAAACGTTACTTGTGAGTGGGGGAGGGTGTCACGCGAGTGTAATGTCGTCTCATTTGCCAGCAGTCTCACCAGAGTGCCGAAGAGGGGTCTGTATCACTGACTTTTCCCGCCTGTGAAGCGCACTGTGCTTTACTCCCTAAGCATGGAAGGTATGGTACAGCCACCTGTCAGCAGCCTGCTGCTCCACGCAAGAGTAGCTGGGAGAGTCAGTGTTCATCTGTGAAAACAGCTGTGTAATTAAGCTGAATGCCGAAGAGCATGAGAGTTCAGAGGATAGTAGAAAGCTTCAAATATAGCTTCAGATAGATCTGATTATCACATGGCTTTCCCAGACTTGGCTACGTAATTCAATAGGCATTGATCAATTGATAGGTGTGTATGCCAAATGCATTAACAACTGTTATGCTGAAGTTAGGATGGAAAGAGAAAGAAGTAAACTCTCTTAACAGATACCTTCTTGATGATGTAAATCCACATCATCCTCACCTTCTGTTCAAATAGGAATTATGTGGCTTTTTACTTTCTATTCCTAGTTGCAATTAAAAAAAAAAGTATATGGTTTGTGTTATAAAATAAGGATTTAGTTAAAATAATCCTATTTTATCTTACAAATAAAAGTGTATTCTAATTGCATGAATAACTTGTAGGTGGTGCACGCTCCCACTATAACAGTATTAGATGAAGTATCGGTATGGTGTGCATGGGCTGAGAATACCAATGCGTATGATGTGTGATGGCAATATGTTGGTTTTTGCAGAATGTAATTTTCTATAAAATGCCCACAGATGTTTTAAAAACAAACATGATTCTCAGAACACATGCTTTCCTGAAGATTAAAAGTGCATGCAGCTGTTGGGGCTTGTTTGAATTTTTTTTTTTCCCCCCTTTTAAATCACATTTTTATTTTTAAAGGATTGTGAAAGTCTTACATTAAGGATTAAATTGTGCTTAATATTTACTGAGAGTTGTTGTTTTCTTTTTTTTTTTAAATCAAACCCAGAGTTTGTCTAAAAATCACGCATTCTAACTTTCTCTTATAATGTATCAGATTCAGCTGGGAAGCTAGTAAATATGAACAGATGTGAGAAGTTTTGTGATACTCTGAAGTTTTGTTGGGAACTCTCAATAGGAGCCCATTTAGGAGAAAGGCTACATGATTATTCATTTGTTGCCTTTTTTCTATCATATTGCAATGATGCTATTCATGCCATGAAATTCAATTTCTACTATTTACATTTTAACCTCTGAATATAGTAAATTTTGCCATTGAAAAAAGAACTGCATAGTGTTCCACTAACTCGTCTGCAAACATACTTGCTTGGTTTTGATGAATGGGCTCGGTCTAAAGCATTCTCTACTATGATGTGTGATACCTCAAACAAATAGAAATACGTTTTTCATCAACACATTGGAAGGAGTATATTGTCACATATGAATGACTTGTTCTGAATGTTGTGTTTCCTCTGTAATACTGAGCTGCTCATTTAAAGTCTGCAGGGAGAACTTCCTAGATAAAAACTGTTGTTCAGCCAAATAATGATATCCCCAAATATTTAAAGCAAATCAATCCAGTGTGACTTTGTGTTTGTTTGGATTTTTTTTTTTTTGGATGGAAGTGACAGTTCTGGTTTTACTACTATTCTGAGCAATGTTGAAAACAAAGTATAGTGGCCAGTCTTTTAATGTCAAATGTTAAATCAGTATTAAAACTTAGATATTTGGACATGTAAAACAGGCAAAAACCTGTGTTTTCTAGCTTAAGTATGTGAACATAATGTTTATCAGTTAGCAGTGTTGAGGGCCGATTTTTGGTTTTAAGAAGACTTGACCTAGGAAATATATTTGCCCTGTAAAAATGTTTGTGTCTGTATTTCTTTTGTCAGTGGAAGAAAAGCATAATGTATGCACACAGTCTTTCTTGTGCAATTAATTAATTTCCTACTCTTTGTGTGCGGTAGAATTTCTTAAAAACACACATGCTCGTCTGATTTGCCTCTCATTTTAATACTTGCATACAAATTCTCTAGGCTTTCTGATCTTCTCTTTTACATATCTCATTTTCCTCAGATTCCGAGAAGGCATTGTATTGAGGGAGTCAACTGGCACAATGCCAGCAGTTAATGATAAGCCTTCCCTTGTCATTCTTTTTCTGCGTCATTGTAGGCATTTATGAGTGAAGTAAAAGAACATAGTGTATCTGTGCTTCTGAATGCAAAATCCGTCACTTCGGTTTTTCTTCCAGGGAGAAGATGTGTAGTTGAAGGGACAGACCAGGACAACTGATATCACTAAAAAACACATAGAAAGCTTTCTTCTTTCTTTTTCTCTCATACTTTCTTTATTTTTTGTTTGTTTTGGTTTTTAAGTGTAATGTTTGCTCATAATTAGAAAAAGCCTTTGTAATATTATAGTTTTATTTCACTTATTGATTTTTTTTTTTTAATGCGACGGTGTGAATGAGTCTTCACAGGCATTTAGATATTACAAACTGATGTCAATGGGGTATCACAGTAGCTTTGGCTTAATATTGCTAAGTAAAGGATCATAAAGTCTGGGAAGGTTGTTAAATGTTTGCTTGCAGATCCTGCACACCCAAGTGGTGTATTTCCTCAACTTCTCTTTTGAAGAAAAATTTTAAGGATTCATCGTATTTATCTAAGTGTGGTGTGTGCCTGTTCTGAGCTTCTCAGAAAAGCTCTGAATGACCCCTGTGATGAGAAAGGCTTTGAATACTACTTTATGTAATGCCACTTCCATTGGTCTTGTTGTCTTGTGCCTGTCTTCAAGGTCCACATTCAAAATCCAGCGAAGTCAGTAAAATACTTTCTTCTTGGTTCAGGATTTTTTTTTTTTTTAATTGGTATATTCTGATTATAATGCTGCTTCTAGGGTTAAGATTTAAGCCTCTACACCCAGACTCCAAAAATATCTGGAGAGGCTTTAAGGTGACAAAAGATTTCTTGCATTCTAGCAGCTATCATAGCTTACACTTAATTAGCACTGGCTTTTAGATTTTCAGGTGTGAGAGCGGCTTCATGGTACTTTGCTGGCTGGAGTTAAACCATGACAAAGAGAGAAAAACAAAACAAATCTTCTGATTCTGAGTAAAATAAAGGGTACATGGACATAATATATGCTATCTCTGATTCTCTGCTGTAAATTACAGCAACAGCAAGCAGAAGGACCTTTCCCAGCTGTAGAATGTGTTTCTGGTGCAACATGATTTTATTTGGAAATACATCAATAGCATCTATTCTTCTACTAAGGAAGGGTTTTTTTTTTTCTAATTTTTCTTACCCTTGAAGAAGAGGGACTGTGTCTTAATGATTTTGCAATTGTGTAACAGTGCTAAGAGACCGATTATGACAAAAGAATATAACTGTTACTAGGAGTATAGCATGACTTGTCAAAAGTCATGTCAAAAGTCAAAAGATTCATTTTCAGTAGATTTAATAGATTTCTTGACTGAAATCTTGACAAGTGCTGGGTCTTTCAAATTACTAATGTAACCTGGTTGGTACCTGGGTGTGTTATACTGGCTGTGAGTCAAAAAGAGTACAACAAAAGGATGCCTATACAAAAGTAACACTGCTATGTCTTGCCTTCTCTGGAAAAAAATACATTGTTTTGGAAAATGTATATTGTGACATAAACAGTGGGTAGCTTTCACAGATGAACATCACATGTTCAGTATAAACAGAAGACCAGGTGATAGATGATGATTCAGTCTTCACATTATGACAGTTTGGGATGGTCTTCCACAATAAAACTCCATGAAGTTACTTGGATGTACCATTTTTAGGTAATTTATTTCTAAGTTTTTAAAAAATCTAGAGTATTATGAGCCACATTCAAGTTCCCTACTAAACATGTCTAAATTTTATATTTGTTTAACACTTACATGGGGACAGACATTGATAATAATTTCAGTGACCTGCTCTGTTGAACTTAATATCTGCTAGTGGAAAAAATATGTGAGTAACATACCTAGCACTTCAAGCGTATTGTCTTTGCATATAGTGATGTTAGAAAGTTGAGTAGGTAGATTTAAAAGATGCCCATACACCATTGTTTTGTGGAACTCTGTTTTTATCGGTATTAAATTCTGTTGTATTTTTCCACTGGAGCATTGCTTGCCAGTTGGTTATGACCACAGATTTGATAGAACTATCAATCAGAAACATTGTAAAAAGGGGAAATAAAAAGCAAACAAAACAACACAGCAGAACTGGCTGTGAACAAAACCTATGGCATTTTTTGTACTGTGAGAGGACACCTATCAGAATGCCCTCGCTTGTTTGAATGCAACTGAGCTTCAGAAGGGCAAGACAGGTGTGCTGTTTTCAGGCATGTTAATTTATTATGTGACACGGTTCATAAACCAGCATCTAAGTGTGAGAACAGAATGCATTTTGGGGCCAGATAAATGTGTCTTTCTCTAGAAATGAAAATATTTCATAATTTTTTCATATTATTAACCTTCCACACCTGAGATGCTGTGGCATCACAGCAGAGTGGAGAGCCTTCTCGGAGAGATGTGCCAGGATGCTGTCCGCCTGGCTGGGATAGCTCTGCACTTCAAAAACCTGGACAGATGGGGTGCTATCTCACGAGAGGTAGCGTTCTGCTCGGCTTCAAAGGAGCTAAGAGTTGAAGGTGGGGCACAGTATCCAGTTGACGTAGCAGTTCTGCTGCTAGCTTGTGTTACAGAAAATGAGAAGATGATGCCACTAAGAAAAAGGAAACAAGCAAACAAACAAAGTCTAGGGAGCAAAGTTATACCCAGCAGATCTTGTTATGGGGAAAAAAAGTACGTATGCCTGTTTTGTTCAGCCTCTGAAATCTTTATATTGACAATTTTTAGATGTAGAAGTCTTTGAATAGACCTTTACTTCTTCCATTGTCCACCTCTCTTTGTCTGGTCCTACACTTTCTGTGTGTAAATGTCCAAACCAGTGCAGAAAGAACTTTCTTAGTCCTCTGCATATCTAAGAATCTCTTCCATTTCTGTGTTTTTTGTTACTATTCCTATAAAAATCCTAATGTACTTTCCTGTTTCTGTGGCCTTTATTGAAACATGAGCTGTGCTTCTTCCACTTAGTTCTTTCTTTCTGTGCTATTCACCAGCACAGCTCTTTTTCCTCTTTTTAAAGCATTTGTATAGAAACAAATCAGCTGCATACAAATGGATCTGCAGTGACGTACCTTCTGCTTGCAAACAGCATAAGGCAGCCAAATTTCTACAAGAGATCAAAGAGTCGGGTTATGTGGGTAAAGGTGTGCATTGGAGACCGAGCAGCTGCTCCAGAGTCTTTTGAACTTTGGTTTACCACCTCCCCCTTCACAAGCAGGGTATCATGGCAGCAGTTTTTCACAGCCATCAGGGACTGCATTCTTTCCCAAACTGATAGCAGATCTCTGGTGTAAGACCTCTGGCATATGCTTGTACTGTATAATTGCAATTGAGCATGGTTAGGGCTTACGCGAGCTGAAGTGCTGAGTGTTGAGGACTAAGTTTAGCACTTACCAAGTAAAGGCACCGAGAATGGATAGTGTTCCTGTACGTGGGAAGGGCTCATTGTCCATTTTCTTAGCTAAAAAACAATCACTTCTTCCATTCGTACTCTGTTGTAATAGTTCTGAGTTGTCCAAAGGAAGTGATATTAAAAAATGCCACTTTGTAGTTTAAAAAAAATATTTCCTTTTCATGCACTAGTTGAAATTAGGAAAAAAAAAAAAATAGAGTACTCTTTGCTCTTTCCTGAGCGACTTGTGCCTACAGCACAGTCCAGTGGCCCTACGCTGATGTGGGGTTGTGCACACAGCTGATTGTGACTGGAAATGAAGATGACTCTTTGTCTCTTCTGTCATGTTGAATTCTAGGGCTGGCATTTAAGAAGCACTTTTGAATGAGTAGCTTCAAATTGATCCAGTTTGTTGAAAAGCTTGAGGCCCACTGAATTGAAAAATAGCGTTTGGATTGGAAAAAAAATGATAGATTTCAAGTCACAATGCAAGCTTTGCAGGTCTGGATTTTGCATTGCAGCAGTCATTTAGAGTGTGTAACTGCTTGTTTCAGCATTCTTTTAATTTAGTGACTTTTCCCCCACTAAAATTAGAACAAGAAAGTATTTCAGCGTAACAGAAAGCTATTTCAATGGATTTTCTGAGCATGTTGGGGTTGTACATACCATGTGTTTTGTATGGCTTTACACAGATCTGTAGAAGTTGCAGTATGCCACTGAAACCCAGGGTTATAAACATAAACGCTGAGTTAGGAGATTTGTGGATAATGAATTACTGTGGGTTCCAAATTTATTATGAAATTATTAATTTATCAGCAATTAATAAATACATTAATCTTTAATGGTGCTATGTGAACACACAGTATGATAATTTCATTTCTAAACTTTAATATTTTACTTTTGGGAGATCTTATGACTAGAACTCTGTAGATTTTTTTCCTAATAGTAACATCATGAATCAAAGCAATTAGCCTTCTGTTGGCAGAAAAACTTCAATCTGTGAACTTCAAAATTAGAGGTGGAAGATTTTTTAGCAAGGTTTCATGATGCGTTTATTCTCTTTTTTGAAGACAATCTAGGTATGATGAGGACAGTTAAGGCTCAGTGCTTAAATGTTGATTTAAAGTGCATATTTCCATGTCTTGTCCATTTCTCTAGAATCTCTTGGTTTCGATTAGAGGTTAACAAAAGGATTTTGAAAACTCTGTTCTTCAAATATCACAGCACCGATCACAGCCATACACCCAAACATTTATTGTCCACCTTCCTGTCTGTCTGTTCTCCCTCCCCAGAAAAGAGTTGCCTGCTGGGAGAGCAGTCTGAGTTCACACTGACAGCTTGAACCACGTTAAGGGATTGTAAGAAATTTTCAGTCTGAACAGTAGTCAGTTTACAGGCTAGTGAACAATTTGACCATGCAGATATGTACGTGCCAGAGTTCAAGGCTGTGACCTGCTGCTGTTCAGATTACTAGGACAAATGTAGCCATCGGGACCAGGATTAGCAATTTAATTAGAACACCATGTAAAATTCATATACTGTGTCATTTGCTGAACAGGACCTGTATCATTGTACATCTATTGTATCACAGTTAAAGGAAAAGGAAAGTCAGGTATTAGTTATGTAAACAATATAATCAGAATTTGACATGAGTTGCCTTATATTTAATCACAGTAACAAGCTCCAGGGTGAAATGGTCTCATGGAAAACAGTTAAAATTTGGCAGAGTCATGTATTACAATTTGACATAATGAAAGCCATGAACTCCTAAAAATTTTGTAGACATCTAAGTGAAGAGCAAGGTTATCAATCATTACAGTAAGTAACACTGGCAAGAATAATATTGGGATAAAATTTCCCATTTCAAGATTTAAACAAATTCCTCACTATTAAAAATTAGGATGAAAATATGATAGAGATGAGATGACCCAAAAGGTGCCTAACTGGTACAGTGGGTTTATTCTGCATGATAGTGGTAACAACTGGAAACAAGATGCTAGATTTCAATGAAACATCTGCCTGAAATTTTCTCACCAGATGCTAAATTCCAGAACAGAGATGTTTACTGTTTTCCAAGGTGGTCCAGTAAGCTTTATAGCCTACAGACTGGAGTCCTAGCTAACTCTATTAAATACCAAGGCCATCCAGACTTCCAGCTGCTAATAACTGGTGAAGCTTTTGTCTGTTCTCAAACAGTGGCACTTGGTCCAGTGTGATGCTTGTACAGAAAAGAGACACATAATAGGACCAGGGGTAAGAAAACAAAATGGTTGCATCAAAGTGGTAGTGTGCTGTGGCCGCAGAAAGTGTATTCTTTCAAAGACCATAACTGTAGTTGCTTACCCATTTTGCATTTATAGATGCAATATGCCTGAGAAGCTGATCAAGGCAGTGACTTGCAATCCTGTGCTTATTTTATGGGAAAACTCAGAATTGACATTTGGTGGCTACATGTAAATAGAATAATTTGCTCCTAAGAAAAAGTGTCATACTTAAAATGTGATATTTTTCTTTTCAAAATGACAGAAGCCTTTGGCATAAAATTTATTCAGGGTCACATTTCACCCATAACCTGTTTTTTTGGGGGGTTTTCTTTTTTTTTTCCTTTTTCAAACCTGTACCTAGTTACACTTTAATATTTGCAGTTTCTAGATTGTCAACATCATTGTATAATAACCAAGTTATTATAGAAAGCAGCAAATGCCACGCTGCCAATCACTTGTCCATCACACTAACAGGTACACTGCCATTGTCAGTGTCAGGCTGAATACTGGGGATCAGTTAGACAGGTGGAGTAATTTACTCATCTTGTAGTGGCAGAAGGGGACACCTTATCAAGGAAAAAAGAGAAGTGGCTTCCCTTGGCACATTTGGTATGTGGCTGTATAACTTGGATTTATAGTCGCTGAGTAGAAACTGATGCACAGACTGAATTTTACTCTAAAGGTGTTGGGAAAAGAAAGTTATTTTAGGTATTATGCAACAATGTTTGGTTTTCCTTTCTCTTCAACTTATCCACTGTCATTCTCACCCTCTCCCTTCACACCCTCTCCTGAACCTTTTACTATTGTCAGCTTAACAGACTGCTAGATGCTAAATCTAAAGATCTGTCAGTCTATTGGAGTAAAAAAAAAAAAAAAAAAGAAAAAGCTGCTGGTTAATACCCAGCAAGTTTCTGTGGGTGGCAGAGAAAGAAGTTCCTTTATTTACCTGTCTTTCTCTGTTACTGTCAGTGTGCTGGACAAATTTTTTTAAATGCAAAAGCTAAACCTGGTGTGTTCGTACTTGTAGCTTCTGACTAAAACCCTCTGTGGCCAGGTACAACAAGAAATTGCCCAGGCCAGTAAATAGAGCTATTACTTATAACAGGGATCCATGAGTCTTCAAACTCAGAATGGTAGAGGCAACCTCAGACTAAACAGTGGGAAGGAAGAATTCATGGTAATGGTTTTGAAACCTCACTTTTATTGCAGCACAGAGAGCAGTGTCTAGTTGGTAGACAAGACACAACAGAGGCGAATTCTAATTTATTTGCAGAGCATTGCTGGGGGTACATGTACCTTCACACTAGGAAATTTGGGGTTTAAACAAACTTTACCTTGCTAAAGTGTCAATTTTCTTTAGGATACTCCTAATAACACGCTTGACCTGTGGGTTGACACGGGGGTTTGTGGTGCATTGACTGCCTTACTTAGCAAATGGCTCCCATAATTTCCAATTCCATCACCTAGGTATGTAGCTCAGCAATTCGTGTAAACAGCAGAGCTTTACCGTTCTTTTCTCTGTCTACCAAAATGCAACGGGCAGTGCTAAAACTTCAGACAGCCTTGGGCATAGTATCACATTATACCTAATCTGATGTAATTACAGGCTGCTGCCAACAAGGATGCTCCCAGCCCTTGTGCCCTTCTGCTTCCTGTTGCTTATCTTGTATCCCTTAAAAAGCCAGGGGAAAAAAAAAAGTGTCCTTTTCCACTAATCAGTAAGAACCAACTATCTCCTAGCTGCAGGAGTGCTAGGGGATGATGAGGACTAGGATTATCTTTTTCAGTGTCAGGCAGCAATAAGGTGGAGGGTGAAACTGCACCTGCTCTGTGTGCAGCCCTCGTGCATAGGCACCTCAACTTGCCCTCTCCTTACTTTGCTATTATTGCCCATAAAGTGACTCAAGCCCATTACCAGCATTTCTTTAGTTCTGCAAGGAGATACTTTGACAGTGCTGTAATGTTATCTCTGTTTAACTAGTATGATGTTTACTGATACTAAAAAGCATTATCCTACCTGAACATTCTGTTTACCAGAACAGCACGTGACCCCAAAGCCCATGATTGTAAAAGAATTTTTCTTTTCTTTCTTTTTCATGTCTCTTAGAAAGTTCAGAGCCATTGACAAGTTTGAAAGATTTGATCCGAAGTGTTTTCTTCTAGGTTATTATTTTGAAATTCAAGTTGCTGAACAGGAAAAACAGGAGTGTTTTGCATAGGTGGGGAAATTAAAAGTGAAACAATGCTGAAAACAGCTCTTTATACTGGACACTTAAAGAAAACCTTTTGTTTTCTCTTAAATCCATTTTGTATTTTAAGTTGCCATTCTTTCAGTCTATTAGAAAACATCTCAGAAACCGCAGATCAAGGTCAGGTTCTGGAAATGAGCCTGAGGCTTTCTACACAAAGCCCCAGGGCTGGATGCATATATTGACTGGTCACATTCTGACTCTGCAACTGATGCCAGACCTTCATATTCCAGGCTTTCCCCCTTTTTAACCCTTTTTTGCTAGAGAAAGAAATGTGGTTGCACACCGTGACTGGATGCTAATCTGTATAATAATTTATAGTCAGTCCCCCAAGGCACGCTTAAATGCATGCAGCCACCAAGTTTCCATCAGCATCAGGACTTCTGTCTTTGCATCAAGAAAACCAGAAGCCAGGTGATCCCCTGCTCCAGGTGGTTTATATGACAGGGCTGCCAATATGGAACTGAAGTTAAGTAGAACACAAGCCTTCAAAACAGGAGAAACTTGGTTTTGGTTATATGTCATTTTGGCAAAATACATGTTTTAACAAATGCCACTGCTACTTTTGTGTGATGAAATATTTGACACCTGAGAGCTGAAACGCTATGAAACCCTCTAAAGGTACAGATCAAGGAATACACTTACTGCTATTTATTAATCATAAACTGTTAAACAGCAAAATGACTAGAAATATTTAAATTAGATAACAAACTTTGTCAATGACATTGACTGAAAGTCTATGTCCCTTGTACATATTTTTCTCTGTCATTTCAATGGTGGTTGCAAAGATTAGTTCAGTTATCACAGCTGTATTAACTTTATTTTCATTTTCAGAGGTACTTTTAAAAGTAAATCATGCTATTCACTGACAATAAGATGCTAGTGTTCTTTGCGGCTTGCAGTTCTCTCTAGAAATGAAAACTGTCTCTAACACTGCCAGTCCAGCTCTTTGCATGACAGCTAAATTCCCCTTTTCTCTCTCTTACAGTTCAGTTTCTCAAAAAAACCCACACAACACCACCTCTCTTTCAGGGCCTTTTGAATATTTTTTCTATTTCTGCTATGTAGTACAATGTAAAAGGAACATGGTCTTTCACCAGTTCAGATATTATGGTTTCCCACCCGGTGATACAATTTTGTCTGAACTATAGCCAATGCTTTCAGATCTGGTGTGTAAAGCTAAGTGTCTGCACCCATAGTGAATTGAATAAAAATTGCAGTTAAATATACCCCATATGGATTCAGGAGCTGAGCCGTAAGTGTCAGGTCTAAAAATGTTGGTCTGTGTGTTCTGCAGCAATGAAGGGGAGAAGGAAAAGGTAACATCAAGGAAAAATGGTGAGGACTTTTTTTTTCTTCTTTTTTTTTTGATCAGAATATATTTATGATGCTGTCATCAAAGTGTGTGTGTGGAAGCATCTCTTTAGAAAAACTGAATTCTTTAACTACCTGCTGCTGCTTCAGTAGCAAAGCTGTGCTGCAAAATTCTAGGAAGTTCTTCATCACTGGATTGCTTTTATGTGTTCATAAAAGCTCTAAGAAAAACTTCATTTTTTTGAGCTCTGTACACGTTGCGGGATTCAGGTAGTGCTTACCACACTTCAGAGGAGCTGTATGCCATGCGACATGTTCAGGCACGGGTTTGTGTGTGGTTTTTGTTTTCTTTGTTTGATAGAGCAGTGAATAGAGGCACTAAATTTCAAAGGGTTTCTGGTTTAAAGAGTGAATACCTCTTTCTGCCTGGAACTTTATACTCATAAATCTCATTGGCATGATAAGGAAAATAAAACACTTAGGATATGTAACTGTCCTGATGAAGACATACAGACCTCCTAAAAATTTAATCTGGTGCTTAGAGTACAGAAGGCTGAAATTTTGCACATATAGCTAAAATTGTTATAAGATTGAAACCCCAAAGACCAGCTCCAGAAAGGAACAGTGTGCTCAGCTCATGTATGTGTAATGGTTCATTTTTCAACGAATTTTTCAACAATTTACCATTTAAATGTTATCACATAAAGGCACAGAGGATTTCTCATCATCTGTTGTTAATTTGAGGTGCCATACTGGCAACTGTATATAGAAAAATACTTTTTTTTTTTAAGTGCTCAGCTCCCTGTTCTTGGAGTTTTTAAGAGAGATGTATCAGCTGCAGTTTTTTGGGGGAATGCTTGTATTGCTGCCAGCTTACATCTCCCACTGGGAGCCACTGTGGAGCAGGGATTACCTCAAATGGGTTTTAGCAGATTAAACAAGCCACCAAAAAAAAGCTTGTCTTTATTTTTTCTCCTTCTGTCTACAAGTAAGACAGTAGACAGAAGGGGATGAATTACAATTTAGTATGTCAACCATAACCACCCTGTATCTTGGGAGGTTTTTTCCAACTTCACTAACATATGAGTAAGATATCATTTGAAAACTCCTAAAGATAATAGCAAATACATAAACATTGAACCTGTAGGAACACGTAACTTTTTCTAAGTTTCTGCACTGTTGTTACATTTTAATTTTACATTTCCATTTGCAGTCAAATGTTCTTTCTTTTTTTTTTTTTTGCTTCTGCTTTCTGGGACTGAAAGGCATTTAACATCTGAAGCAATATATATCGACACAAACCAGTTATACTAAAAGAGATTTTTGCCAAACAAAAGATTTCACTTGCTTTTACACTGAAGGACAGATTGTTTTTCACTGGGGAAAAAAGACCCAATCTTATGCCTGCACACATGGTCTGTAGTTCTATAGATGCAGTTGCAATTCTTGTTAGTTTGTCTCCAAGGGCTGTTGAAGACAGTCTACTTTTTTTGCATTTAAGTTGATTGTTGACTTTCAAGTCTGAAGAAATGTTGTGCGTATGTACTCGGAGCGTGCAAGTTACCTGATGTAGAGATTGAAATCTATAGGGTCTGTCATGGTGTACAACCACAGATCACTGCTAAGTTTCCGCCTGTAAATGTTGGTCTGTGTGAATAAAGCACAAGTGGCAGAACATCTTTGAAATTCTCCTTGGAGAGTAAAAGTAAAATTCTGTTTGAAAGATAGGCCACATGCAAAAGGTTTTATCATGTTAAACTTTTGCCTCGTACACTATTTGTATGTAACTGCAGGCATTTTTCCACATCATAATACTCTCTTTACGGTTCTATCTGATTCCCTGTTAGAATCTGTAAATGTTTCACATTTGTCTCCAACAAACATCTCTTCTTTGGTAACTCCAGGTTCACTAAAGGTGAAGTGATGCAGCCTGCTTCACTGAGCTGTGATTATATATTAATTATACAGTGCAAACTCATATTGTTAAAGACACTGTATAGGCTTGCTTGCATTTTTTTCCCTGTTAGTCAAGGATGGATATATCTTTTGTTTCTTCTACAAGTTTTATGAACAAATTATTCAAAGCTGTATGAACAAATTATTCAAAAAAATAATTCCTAAACCTTATGGAAAAGAAATTATTATCTTTCAACTAATAAAAACGTTTCCTGTTTCTAAAGAAATATGTTTAAAAAAAAAAGTTTAAAAATGTTTATATGTTTAAAAAAAATGTTTAAAGTGTATGCTTAATCTAGTTATAGATTCTCTCAAAATTTTTGCAAGAGAAAAGCCATTACTTAATGCTTTCTTATCCCAATTACTCTAACAGGTGCCCAGCAAACAGTATGAGTTCCTCTCAACCTTTGTATTTGTGCACCACACATTTTATAACTACATTATATGGGTTTAAATTGAAAGTGGGGAGGTTTAGATTAGATATCAGGAAGAAGTTCTTCACGGAGAGGGTGGTGAGGCACTGGAACAGGTTGCCCAGAGATGTTGTGGATGCCCCATCCCTGGATGTCTTCAAGGCCAGGCTGGATGTGGCTTTGAGCAACCTGGTCTAGTGGAAGGTGTCCCTGCCCAGGGCAGGGGGGTTGGAACTAGCTGGTCTTTAAGGTCCCTTCCAACCCGAACGATTCTATGATTCTACAATTATTTATGATGTAGGTGATATTTTATACTTAAGTAAGAACAAGTGTAGAGCATGACTGCTAGTTATGACTGAATAGGGGAAAAGGAGAAAAAGTTAATTATCTCCAAAACTTGGCCTAAGCTTCTGAAAAGTTTGGTTTTTAAAATGTTCCTTCGTATTATTTGGAAACTAGATTAATTCCTACAGCAGCATAGTCTATTGTGGATGAATGGTAATGGGATTAATGCTTATAGACAGAAAGCATAACACTGTAAATCATGTCATTCTTGAAATGCAGTTACAGTCAAAAAGGTAACTATGTGAAAATGATAGCATGGAGTTGCATATTTATTCTTTCTCAATGATTTCCCTGTTAAGTGTGTGTAGCTTGCAAGTCAAAAAATCCTTTTTCTAACTGCCAGCTGTTCAAACTGAACTTGAGATCTCAAATCGGTCTCTCATGTCTTACCTAGAGAATAGTGTTTACTTACTGAAACTTAGATGCCAGTCCTTTTTGGTGATGGATGTGCAGAATAGGACCCATCTCGTTCTTCCATGTGGTAGCTGGAGTGACACTACAACTGCATTGCAACTAATTATGAAAACTTTGCTAGATGAGGAAACAGATGCAACCCTGTAAATAGAAGCTGTTATACGGACTAGAAATATACCATTTTTTTCATCTTGCATTTTGTCTGTGCATAGCAAAGCAAGTTAGAACAAGTGCAAGTGTCATTATCTTTCCTTTTTAAGGGGAGAAAATATAGCTGAGAGGTTGGAAGCTAGGTTATCTATCCAAAGCCACAAAGTCATTTCATAGCCTAATGTGTATCATGAGACTTACTTGCTTATCTCTATGGCTAGTAATAATCAAATATTTTAATGTACTGCCTTACAAGATAGTGCAACTGTAAACTGGAGGATTGTCAAATGGTACTTGTTTGTCTGGGAGGCATATCTTTTAGTTATTATGTGCACTGGGGTCTTTTCTATCACTTTCCTTTTCCAATCCTTATTAGTTTTCCCTCAAAACAGAAACCATGAACTGAAAAGCCAAAACTTCCAGCACTGAGTATGACCAGAATTATGGAATTGTGTAATCTTAACCAGCTGTCCATCATGTTTGTAGCCTAATTCTCTGCCTTTCACCTATCTTCTTCCCATGTAGCACAATGGGACCAGTATTTGATTCAGAGGAACATAAGGGTTTGAAACAAAACTTTCAGTCCATACTTTTGCTAAGTATTTTGCTTGGCAGAAGCTTCATTACACAATAAATGAGTCTTTTGGAAACAGCCAACTGCTTCATACAAAACGAGCTCCTGTTCCTTTATTGCTTTTGGGGGAGAACAATGAAAATTCACTGTTACTGGCCACATCAACCTGAATGAAAGCCAAATAGGAGAATTGAAAATGATTGTCAAGTTCATCATATCTAATACAATAGAGGCAAATTAGAGTTATCTGCAGCAGCAGAAGTAGCAGCAGATTGCATTATAAATCATCATATCATTGACAGTCAATTACATTCAAAACTTTTCAAGCATGAGGCAGCGGCAGTGTTTATCTACTAACAAACTTATTCAAGCCAGAAAACAGCGTGGGTGCATGAGGAGAATTTCTTGGGGGGTCTGAAGGGTTTGCATTAAAAAACTGAATTTCAGCAAAAACATAATTCATGAAGGGTAGAAAGGATGAAGCCTGGTTTGTTGTGAAATTATGTCTTTAAACCAATTCTGCCTTTCTTCTTCCACCGCAGTAAACCCACATTTGCCAGTTGTCTGGGAGAGCCCTCCAGTAATGTCAACTTCTCTCCAGTTTTCTCTGCTTCATTACCACTTCTGCTTTCACAATACTTCTGGCTTCCTTCTGAGTTCCCAGCATTTGCCCCCTTCCTTGTTCTTCTGTTTGTTTGTTTGTGTCTTTGTTTGTTTTTAATTTGAAGTACATTTTAGTTTGTCTCCTTTAGGAATGAAGAGCTTGTGTAAGGTATTCAAAATAAGTAACCTAGCATTTTGGGGAACTAATGACTCACCTAACAGATAATAGGATTTTAATTAAATTAATTCTAATCAAATAGATTGTATAAAAAATTAATGTAAGTTGAGGTGAAAGTTTTGACAACATTTTACCAGCCAGTTTATTGTATGAACTCTGAGAATTAGACAGAACCGTCAGAATTAAATGCAATTTTTTGTTTACTGGAAGTTACAATTATTGTATTTTTTGGCTGTTCCTGTGGACACTAGAAAGGAAGAGCACAGTTCAGGAGCAAAATTTCAGTCCCTGAGAGGAGGGTTTATGATTTTTTTGCTGTAGTGCAGAAGAAGGGGAGAGTGCTCCATATGGTGGTCCATCTACATTTTGATAAGCGTATGTCCTGGTCTCAGCTGGGATAGAGTTAATTTTCTTCCTAATTGCTAGTACAGTGTGGTGTTTTGGATTTAGCATGAGAATAATGCTGATAACCCACTGATGGGTTCAGTTGTTGCTAAGTAGTTGTAGCGCTTACACTGAGTCAAGGACTTTTCAGCTTCCCACACTCTGCCATCAGGGAGGTGCACAAGAAGGTGGGAGGGAGCATAGCTGGGACAGCTGACCCAGACTGGCCAAGAGGATATTCCTTACCATGTAACGGTCATGCTCGGTATATAAAACTGGAGTTCGCCAGGGGGTGGGAATTACTGCATGAGGAGGGGCTATTGATCACCGTGTGGCGAGCAATTGTTGCATTGTACATCACTTGGGTTTGTATATGCCATTATTATTGTTGTTGTTATTATTACTATTAAAATTATTATTTTCCTTTGCTGTCCTATTAAACTGTTTTTATTTCAACCCATGAGTGTGGTTTGGGGGGGGTTGTTTATTTATTTATTTTATTCTCTTCCCCATCCCACCTAGGGGATGGGATGTGAGTGAACAGCTGCATGGTGCTGAGTTGCCAGCTGGGTCTAAACCACAACATGGTAGAAAGCCCTGAAGTAGCATCAGAGTGTAATGCAGGGTTGGTATTGATCTGATATCCACATGCCTGTATGGAGTGAGAGGAGTTATTAGGTTTTAGGGAGAAGGTCTTAAGTTTACTTTTTTTTTTTTAATCAAATCTTGGTAAATTTCCTGAGGCTTTCTTTTAGCATTCAGGTCTCTTCATATTTTCAGAATTATTTAAGAAAAATATCATGCAACAGAGCAATGAATTTATCTAACATTGAAATGGCTAAAGAGTTAAGGTGGAGAGCTGTGCTGCTGTTTTGAAGAATAAATGATTTAATTTTAATAAGAGACTTCAGGTCTGAGGTCTTTCTCATGCAAGAGCTCCCCTTTGTGCTCTGAGTGCCACTGTCTCCATCACATTCCAGTCAGCTGACTCCAATTATATTGCAGGGAGTCACGCCTGCAATTCATTCTCTATTCCAGTCCTAAACTGCCAAGTAATCTCTGTCATTAGCCCCCAGCTCTGATGTATCTGAGATGAGAGGAGCATGAAGGTGAAGAGCCAGCTCATTACAGTTACCACACATCTTTGCTGAATCTTAGTTTTACCACACCTAAGAATTGATCTGTGGGTCTCTCCAAAGGGAAGTAGCCAGCTGAAATGCTAAACTTAGCACATCTTAGATAGTTAAAAGTAAAATAGAGGTAATTGCAGAGGGTGGTTCAGATACTAGGTGAGTTAAATCATGCTAAAAATCTAGAACAAAACCTGAGTTAATGTAGGTACCATAGTTAGTTGCCTGAAGATAGGTAGGAGAAACCTATTAAGGCTAAGATCAGAATGAACACAAACAGAAATTTTTACACTGGCACTATTTTAAAGTGCTAATAAATTAGCTGAACCGGTAGAAAAGACATGCATAATGCCGAAATAAAAAATGTCCATGCAATTTTACATGTCTGGAAACACTAAGAAAGTTGCTTAGCTAATATCTGTGTCAGGGAAGTAAGGAATAAAATTCTGGATACTGTGGGTGGAATTCAGATGCCTGGATGTAGCTGTCCCATGCAGTTTGGAATGCTATGCATACTCCAAAAATGCTACTCTTCTGGAAGGGTGTAGTTGACCTAATAGTCCTATGTCCTATCTACACTATGGGAGAGGAAATATGTCGTATCTGTTATGTGAAGGCAGTCTGTGGGGCATTTTATATAGCATTAGATATTTCTGTTTAGGGAACTGAAGCTCATCCAGTCATTTGTCATACGATGGAATACCAACTGCAAAATAGAAAACAATTATGCAGTCAGTGCAGTTGTTTGGTTTTGGTTTAGTAGATGTTTAATTGCGTCTGGGCTAAAACCTAAATTTCTGTGGTTAGCCAAAGTTTAGCAAAGTTTAACAAAGATTTTCAGTTTTACTGAAAAATACATACAATTCTGACTGTAAATCATATCTTTATTTATCCGTCTCCTCTGCCTCTTTTAACTCTTTATGAAGAACTTTCACCCATCATTGAAATAGTGAATACTAAATTTATTATTTAAGTGGCTTTGTGGAGGATTATGTTCCATATCCTTACCATATTAAGAAACTGGTGCTTGAGTTGCCTGTTTGCTTTTAATGCTGCTTGACAGCTGGGGTATGACAAAAAAGCTTTTCTGTGTGCTTGATTTGAAATTTTTTAGACTTAACATTATCTAGTAGACATAAATAAGCCCTATTGATGCAGGTTATTTTACATTTGCTTTCACACATTTCACATACTGAGTTCTGTTGTGTGCTTTATTACGAAGTAATAGGTTAGCATTAGTAACTCTGGGTGATATTCTGAGAATGAGTTAGGCCAGAAGGACTTGATTATGTTTACAAACATATATTTCAGTAATTATCATGAAGAAAATGCTAGATTTCAAATTTTGGGTTTGATTACTTGAAACTGAAAGTTATTATCAGGGTGCTATCATAAATAGAAAAGCAATCTTGCGATAGGAACATTAGTTAAGATCAAGGGTAGTGATTTGACCTCAATAGCATAAAAGACTATTCAAATCACAGTTGTTTTTTCCTTTTAAATCCATTATTCAACTTCATTAATCTTTTGGGACAGTTTTTCAGTGGTTTTATTTTTAGCTATGCTCATAAAAAATAAATAATATCGTCATTTTTTCACCTGTACTGAGCTAAATGATTCTGCTAGTATTGAATGAAATTAGTAGGATACCTATCGTGCTTAATGCTGCATATAATCCTTTATTTTAAATACAGGAATTGCTTTTGGAAACCAAATTTTCTTCTTATTAGATTTAAATGTTTGGTTTGATTTAATGTTCTGAGCAGACACAGACAGGGCTTTTACAACACACTTCCGACATCGTTAAGTAGTATTTAGGTTGTAGGGATTTATTTGATACTTTGTTCTTGTTCTTTTATTGAAGTGCATATATTGGCAACTAATATTTGGCATTATGTTCAAGCTCTTGAACATATCAAACCCTCAAAACCATCCCATTTCATATTCATGCATCCTTAATTTCAGCTCTACAGTTGCAAGCTCATGATGTCCATCTTTACTAAATGCAACATGACTCAATCCATGTACTTCCAAGGAAAAGTTTAAACAAATTTCTCCTGTAAAGTAATACCATCTTTGTGGGTTTATTTTGGCTTTCTTGGTGGATTGGGATCATGTTGTGGTGGGGACAACTGTATTACTTTATTTTTAACTGCTTCCAAGTGGGAAACATCTTATCTGTAAAAAGCCCATTTAGAAGCTATGGAAATGGGTATGTTGTCAGAAGTCTGTAGTGCATATTTATGTAACACATTTGGGATTTGCACCTTTGTATTTTTTCTTAGGAAGGAAAATGATGGATTCTCAAATCTTGCTGCAGGTTTTAATTTTTGATAGAAAGTGTGAATATGCTTATACAAGGTCACTCAACTTCTGCAAGAAAGGTTACTAATGTGAGAAATTATTTGCTGAGGTAAACCACCTCTGTTAGACAGCAAAATTCACCACTCCAGTCTTGTTTAGGCACATACAAAATATAATGTAAAGGTTTTTAAAAAATTCTAAGGAGTTAATGTTTTAAACAAAATTTTTTCAGGCTTTCCGAACATTAACGCTGGGGATCTATGAGAACTGTTTTTGATGATGTCGACACAAATGGTTTCTCTGACGTAATCCAAGGTTTAGGTTGTCGATGTCGGCTACAGTATGCTGACACATGGTTGAGCGTGCAGTGACCCCATAGAATGTATTTACCCTCCTGTTTCCAAATGCGTAAGCACAGGCTTGCAGGTACTTATTGTGAAGTAGCTAACAAGATGTAAGTTGTGGCAAAGTGAAATTGCACTTGATCACAGAAATTATATGCCTTCTAATAATGCAAGATTTCTTTTATACTTAGGCTTTTTTGCTGTTTTCCTTTAAATAAGTTTGCCTTCCATGTTGTGGTTGCGTTTTAAAACACTTCATCGTTTGTCTGGCACCCAGGTCAGTGTTCTGTAATTCCATAATATTAGAGTTCATTTTGTTCTGTATATCTCTTCTCTGTCGTTTTAAGAAAAATAATGTTGATTTTTTTTCATTTTCTTCAGTTGCTAACAAACATTAAAAACTTTGTTTCCTAAGACTCATGAATTTAAGGTGCAAGTGAAGCTTCTTCAAGATCGTGATCACAGAACAGAATGTTAACTGTGCCTAGCTATAAAATGTTTTTCCCTCTAGATAATGCATACCAGTATTTTTACTAGTCATGTTTCTGAATGGTCAATATTTGTTCTTAAAGGAGAAAGCCTATTTTGAGATATATATGAGATTTTATGAAAAAGTGACAATCTCTGCAAAGAAAGAAAAGCATGGGATAGTGTGTGGCATATCGTTTTGATGCACTGCAGACCTGATTATATTACTCTGAGCATGACAATTTTTTGTGGCTCTGGCCAACTGTCTAAGACTCTGAGCGTTGAACTTCTGAATAAACAGACTTTTTTTAACTTTGATGAATAGATTTTGAGAATAATTTTGTGAATCTCACTTAGAACTGACATTTGAGTCTTCTTCCTCATAAAGAGGAAGATGCAAGAATGTAGAATGAGGGTAATGGAGTTTGACAAATTTGGGTAACAGATTAAATAGGGTCCTTGAGGAAGATCATTTGATGTATACTAAGAACTGGATACAAAAACTCTGGTAGAGGAACAGCTGCAAACCCTTTTGAGAGGTGAAAAAGGGACAGGCAGCACCGTAAAATACTATTAGGACTGCATCAGAAGCTCTTTGATAACATGAACCAGAAAGAAATCATATAAAAAGAAAAGGAAGACATACATAACTAGGTATAAGAACAGAGAAATAACCTAGAAATAAAGATAAAATAGAGTAGTGCAAGCTGAAAACTGTATGTCAGGAAGTGGTAGAAAAAAATCATGAAAAGGCGAAGTTGATCTCATAAGAAAATAGTGTATATCCATTAACAAATATAAAGAAGAGAACAAATACAGGATGATGTCGGGAAAACTTAAGAATTCAGCGCTGTCTGCTTCAGCCTTCATGCACCATCATACATAATTATTTGACCAGATATGCAATGGAAGTGTTATAATGCGACCACAGGGTACATGATGAACATGAGGACCTAGTGTATATGCTGAGCTACATTCTGAAGTATGTCTGCCTGAAAGAAAGACCTTAAAAAGTAAAAATAATGAATAAAAGTAAAAATACATTAATGAGAACTTTCTCTGAATCTTATATTTTGAAAACTCATGGAGATGGAGGGAGTTAAAGGAATGTAAATATATTACTGGGCTTCAAAATATGAAAAAAATAAGAACTAGGGTGTCATAGCCAGTCTGACCTGAATCCTTGAAAACAGTTGAGACCCCAGCTAGGAATATTCACAATAAGTGAATTTAACTCTAGAATGCTTTTGACCAGGTAACAGATCTTTAGAAATCTGCAGATGTAACACACCTTGAGTTTAGTACGCTCTTTCATCATGTCCCACTTGGCAGTCCTGTAGGCAAACTTGGACTCCATTTAATCAATATCATGGGATGTGTAAGAATCAATCAGTTACCGTTGGAATCCCTTCAAATTATGAAGGGTTGTCAGCAGAGTCCTGCATTCATTTGTCCTGGACAGAGTAGACTTTTTGGTGTTTTAATTAATTAATTTGATGGTAGACTAATGTATCCTTGTAAAACTTGAAAATAAAATCAATTTTTTAACAAAGTTCATGTGTGGGGGTGGTCTTGTTAGGGATCAGCATTCAAAATTTTGGACACCAACTTTAAAGCTACAAGTTGATATTAATTTTTGTGGGAAATGTTACACTCAGAAAGAAGAAATTAAATGCACCAAGCAGGAAGTATCTGGCTAATCAGGTGATAGTAGGTCAGAAATGAAGCATGAATTAACAATGTGATCCTGTGAAATATATGAACAGGAGTGCTGTGTGGAAAATGTGGAAAATACCTATTCAAGTCAGTGCTTTTGAGGCCATATCTAGTATGTTGTTTACTTTTGGTCATCACGGTTTAAGGAAGAGTTGAGTAAGCCAGAGAAAATACAGAAGAGTAAGAATGATGAGGGGTTTTAAAGACATGACCTATAAAGAAATGCTGATAGAATTTGTTTTATTTAATCTAGACAAAAGAAGACTCAGAGAAAAGATGAGGTCTCTGTTATGCAAAAATTTGTTGTAAACAGGACAATGATAAATTGTTTTTCTTGGCCACTGAATGAAAGAGAAGAATAAATGGGGTTAATCTACTAATTAAGGTTAGGGGGAAAGACCTAAAAACTTACTAGGCAGTAAACCACTGAAATAAATTACCTACAGGTATTTCCTTTCTTGGAGTTTTGCTCAAGTTTGCCAGATGACTGACAAATGAGTAAAATATAATTGTTTTTCTTCATTTTATGTAGTTGAAGTGGATGTTTTGTGAAATCTCGTTTCCCATTCATTAATATAAATCCATGAATTTTATGTTTATTGTACCAAATATATTTTGCATATATGTGCCTCAGTTTCTTAGCTTTAAAATACAATATTTTTTTTTTCTATATTTGGTAGTCATGGTGGGAGTATATGGACGTGAAAAATTGAGATTGCTTAGAAGCTGTGACAATGGAAGCCATGTACGTTTACACTGTAGATTGATAGACAGCTAGTCTATGAAGTCATTGTGAAAATGTCATCTCTTTGTCTTGAATTCTTGCTTTCTATTTCCGGGAGATCGGAAAATACAGTGGCTTCACAGAGTTGTGAAGGAAGTATCTAACCTCAGTTGTCCCTCTTGGGACCTCTTGGACAACTTTTGGAGAATTGCATTTGCATATCTCCAATCAACTCTTTGGCAAGTATGGGAAAAGTTCCCAGCTGCCAGTTTTGACAGCCACAGTTCTGGCAGCTGTTAGTCTTGAAGAGGAAAGAGGGTAAAAAAAGAAAAAAAGTGATAGCATTGGTATTTTTGTGGAGCTTGGGTGACATTTTATATTACCTGCTGAAAATAATAAAAAATAAAAAGGCAAGAATGAGAAGGCGAGAAAAGGGTTCCAATTCATGGAGCAGATAATAGTAATTTAGTATTTTAAAGCAACTCCATGACTATTTCATCTCTGAACAGTTCCACTTGCAGCTTGTTAAACTGAAAGTGGAAATAAGAAATTACACGCTGAAGGAATGGGGTTAAAAATGAATCCTCAGCTAATGTCGGTGTTCTGTTTTAATTTTCACTGGACAAGGTCTGATACTGCTAAATATTTCTCAAAGGAGAGGTTACTTTAATACAAAGGTAAAAATATATAATAACAATTACACAGAATAATTAATTTCAGGTGTTTGAAGAATTTAGAGACAAAACTTTATGAAAGGGAGAGATGCTACTTCATATATTTTATTTGTACTTGCAATATTTTGATTGTACTACTTAACACTAAACCAGACTTTCTGTAACTTTTCATTTAACTGTAGGGTAATTTTAAGGAGAGATCATGACTTGGCTTGCCACTGTTTACTGGTAATTTTAGTGAGATTTTTATTTTTGTTCACTAGGAGACTACAGTTTTCTGAATGAAAAACGGATAAGAAATTTTTCTTGAGTGGGACCCATAATTTGACCTGGAGGTCACATTAGATTTTATCTTGTGTTGAAGTATCATAGGCAGTATTAATCTGTATTTGTCTTTTGTTTTCTGCTATATGTTATCATGATTCATTGCCATTATAATAACAAATAGCCTGTCAACACATTTACTGGACCGCAACCCTCTTGGGATAATCACTGAATTTTCATCAAGACTGCAATGATTAGTGTTTCTGATTATGATAATCAAATAACTAATTAGCTATCATGTTTCAGAAAAGAAATAAAATTAAAAATGTTTTCAGAATATGTAAAGACTGAAGTTTTTAAGTATTTCCACTTTTGTTTTCAGAAAGTTTAGAACATGTAGGAAGAAATGGAAGTTTCTGGTTTTTATTGAAAAGGAGCAGAGTTTTTTCTCACTCCGTCCTGTTCTACCAAGACCTGTACTTATGTTCCTTTCCTGTATTTTTGAGCAAAGCTGATTAAAGAATATGATGAAATTATTACTGGACTGTGTAGCACAAGATGATACGCTTTGTTTCTGGGTTTTGTATGTTTCTTTTCCCCTTCCTTTATATTTTGTACCTTTTCCTGTGAATTTTCAGAGGTGTTAAAGTCTGATTAGACGTCAGTGTAGAGGCAGAGAGAGATCTCATCTTCACAGATTGCCTCACAGCGGTGCTGCATTGTGGTGCTGAGATGGTGTTCTTCTCACCTTTACGTATTTTTCTCTTTTTGTATTTGTACATGATGAAAGCTTGTGGTGGTGTTTTGTGCAGGTTTCCTGCCTTCAGAAGTGAGTATATGACTGGAATTTCAGGGTTTTTTTGTTTTGTTTAATGCTAATGACAGAGAAAGAAAGCAACACAAGAAAGGTTGGAGTTTGTTAAAGGATTCATTACATGCAGGAGCAGTTCCTTGCGTGTTCTCAAAACTATTGCTGGATCCACATACTTGTAATTGCATTGTTTTCTACACTGTCCTTCATCTGTGCTCATTTTAAATGTCACAGAGAGAGGTGGTGACATTATGCTAATTTGTAATGGATTCCAGTGTTACATTGCCCCATTTCTTTGACCTCAGCAAAGAGCACTTGCTGAGAAGAACAGAGGATGATTACCTCCCCTCTGAGCGTGAACTAGCTGCTATGGCTACATGACCTTGGATTTAAAGAATAAACTCTAAAATTGCTGTGCAGAGGTTGTACAGGTTTTGTGCCTAAAACAAAGAAAGGATTTCAGAGAGATTTTTTTTCCCCTCTGTGGCTGAATTTATAGATTCTTCCTCATACAATATATCTCTCATTCAGAAATCCCTTCGTATAGGCTTGTGAGATGTTTCTGGTGAACGTGAAATGTGGCTCACATTTGTTTAGTGTATGATCTTTAAGACATATCAAGCTTTTATAGGAGAATTAGATTAAAGGCTAAGTATTGCAGTTTACTTTTAGTTCGTGGTTGGAGTTAAACTGTACCTGCATCAAGACAAGGAGGATCTTGCCTGGAAGATTGCTGTGGTTTGATCCTTCTGCAGCCTAAATGCAGGAATTATTGAGCTCCCAACTACAAAAAGACTCTCAAAGCATCCCCTGAAACTGTATCAATTCTATACTGGTAGAATATAAAAAAATGGTGGCAGGATCAAAGGCATAGTTCAGCCATTACTGTTCCCTTTAAAAGAGAACTGAACAGGGTCATGTGGGAGGACCCTATGAATGGTGGAATTGAAGGAAGATTTCAATCTCCCTTTGAAAATACACTGGCATTAATATGATTTTGAAGAGCGTGAATAAGAAGCTCTACAGTCAAAGCACTGCTGCAGGAGCAGGTTTTTGGCCTTTTTTATGTCAGTTACAATTACACTGGAGCTCCAAATAAGAGGTGAGTAAAGCCTGAGGACATGATTCTGCATTCATTCCTCACCCAAAACTCCCCCTCACACTCGGTGGGAGCACAAGGGGGAGTTTTGTGTTACGCGACACTGCTTCAGTTCTTGATTCTGGTTCATAGTGAAAGATAAAACCATTGTACTCCCTTATTTCTCCTGAATCAAACAAATCAAAGCCAAAGAGAAAAACCCAGGAAGCAAATTATAATTCTTTTTGGGAAAAATAATCTTATTTTCTCCAGATGTGTTATGATACTTTGATTTTAAAACATTAGGTGCTTCACACTTGGTTCAAGTCAGAGGCTATTGAACTCTGTCCAAGGAATGACTGATATTTTCATGCAATACCTTTGATTTTGGGTCTTGTTGCTAATTATTTTATTTTCTCCTGATGGTTATCAGATTGTTAATGGTACTGAACTGAAAGCTCTAAAACTATCAACGACTTGATGGATTTGATTTTTTTTTTTTCATTCAGCTGAATAGGAAAATTAAAATTGTCCTGAACAGATGCAGAATGAATGTCAGTTGTAGGTTACTGTGGCATTTTTCCTTCCATCTTAAAGACAGATTTTATTTGTTCTTGAGGGAACAGATCTTACCTTTGGTACCCCTTTGGGCTTCATAGATTTTAAAATTTCATAGCAGGCTAATCTATTTTGTGGATTGAAAATGAGAGGGGAAAAAACAGTGATCTGAGTAAAAATGCCCTAGCTTTTCAGTCATAATGAATGTTGTTTTGTTTTCATATTTAATATCTTTTCCCCTGTTGAAGCTTGCTGGTAATTTTTTGTCCTTCCGTGGTGAGTTGACCCTGGCGTGGTCCACCAAAGTTTCTCTGTCACTGCCCCCCTCAGCTGGACAGAGGAGAGGAGAAAAAAACAAAAGGCTTGTGAGTCCAGACAAGGGGAGGGAGAGATTATCTCCACAATTGTCATCAGGTGCAAAACAGACTTGACTTGGGGAGATTAATTTAATTCATTATCAGTCAGATCAGAGTAGGGTAATAAGAAATAAACCCAAATCTTAAAACACCTTCCCTGCACCCCTTCCTTATTCCCAGGTTCTACTTCACTCATGATGTCTCTATATCCTCCACCCGGGAGGTGCAGGGGGACAGGGAACAGGGATACTGGTCAGTTCATCAAATGCCTCTGCTGCTCCTTCCTCCTCAGAGAGAGAACTCCTCACACTCTTCCACTGCTCCAGCATGGGGTCCCTCCTGTGGGAGACAGTTCACTATGAGATTCTCCAATGTGATTCCTTGCAATGGGCTGCAGTTCTTCACCAACTGCTCCAGCGTGGGTCCCTTCCATGGGGTGCAGTCCTTCAGGAGCAGCCTGCTCCAGCCTGGGTCCCCCGTGGGGTCACAAGTCCTGCCAGCAAACCTGCTCCAGCCTGGGCTCCTGTCCCCACAGGGCCACAGGTCCTGCCAGGAGCCTGCTTCCGCATGGGCTTCCCATGGGGTCACAGCTTCCTTTGCGCATCCCCCTGCTCCGGTGTGAGGTCCTCCCTGGGCTGCAGGTGGAACCCTGCTCCTCTGTGGACCTCTGGGGGGGTCACAGCCCACCTCTCCAGAAAGGGCTCTGTGCAACCTGATCTAGTTGAAGATATCTTAAATATCCCAGAGGTGCTGCCACTGTCATTGGTGGGCACCTGTCTTGAAGCCGGCTGGAATTGGTTCTATCAGACACAGGGGAAGCTACTAACAGCTTCTCACAGAAGCCACCCCTACAGCCGCCTGCTACCAAAACCTTGTCATGCAAACCCAATACACCTACAAGGTTGGCAGAGAAGAAAGCTTGAGATGGTATAGAAAGATTATTTTAATGTTAATTTTATTGTTATATTATAGCTCAGGTTCATGAATCAACTAACTTCAAAATGTAATCTTTATCATATTCACTGTCCTAAAGGTCCAAGTAAAGATTATGTTCTCTACCTAAAATCTAAAGTGAAGAGTTGGAGGGGGTACACACGTGTTTGTACAGGTAATGAACAGGGTTTTTTGGGTGTACTCAGAGCATACCCAAGTTTAAGACCTGAATACATTATTAAAAGCTACTAAAACAAATCCTATTTTTGTTAGCTTTTTATTCCCATAAATTTCTAAGGACTTTTGAAGCAAAAATGTAGCTTAAACTGTTTGCTTACATGTCCAATCACTTCTATAACTGCTGCTGAAATGCATCTGCTTTTGGGAGGGTTGTGACAGGTAATGAGAAAGGTAATTTCTATTAAAATTTATTACAGTTTTTATAACGACAGGTAAATTTGAACTCAGCTAAAATACAGCTAGTTTCCATATTTAGGCAAGCAATCACTGATTTCAATCAGGTATCAGTATTAGTGTTGTACTTCAGCTGTTTCAGAAATAAATTTATGTTGAAATATACTACACAGGGGGTTAGGGTTTTTTTAGTACTGCAGTAAGGTCATACTCCGTATTAAATATATAAAAGGAGTTAATTCTTCAATGTAAAGGTAATTTCATAATATTGCACAATATGAATAGTACGTTGACTATAGTTATAATGCTTCCGTTCTTTAGTAGAGTCAGTCTACTTAGCACAAAATGGGATTAATTCCTTTAGCTATTAATGAAAAAAATCTGATGTGTTCTTACTAAGGCAGACTTTGGACCAAATTGGCATTTGTATTGGGATGGTTGTAAAGTTACAACTGCCTGCATTTCTTGTCTCAGTTTATTTAAAGCATAATGTTGAGGAAGTCACAGTGGCCTGTAATGCAGATCTGCAGAGCCAGTCCAGCATGTTACACTATTGCAATTTGAAACCTTTCATTGCATTTCCCTTTTCTGAAATAAATTATTGGCAAGACAATAACTGTATATGGGAAAGTGGCAAGGCAGACCCCATTATTTTTCAAAGTATATTTTGATGACAATTTTGTTTAAATGCATACCCATGGTAATTTGGTCAGAACAGGGGTATGAAATTAAAATATAATGGTCATGAACCATTTACAACTGAGAACAGTAATGGACAAAGGACATCTAAAAATGTGATCCATACCAAAGTGTTTCTGCGTTCCTTCTGCTTTTTGAGTAATGACTTGAAATTGCATCCAGTTTGATGCACCAGTAAGATGCTGAGATGGACAGTAATTGATTCTGAATGATCTTTGCAGTTCTACTTTGAAATAAAAGATTGGGACTCTTAAGTGCAAGGTTCTGCTTACCATTCTCCAATCACTTTTTTCTCTGCGTTTTTTTCCTTGGCACACTTAACGCTTTGCTGGATTTCAGCTGTACTAGTCTGGCTTGTATATTACAGATCATTTACTAGGAACCTGCTGGGTTACTTTCAGAAAGGGTGCTGTTCTTCAGTTCTTAATTAAATCACCAACAATTCCATTGTAATGGTACATTTAATATATTATTTGCAAACCTTTGCTGGATTATTTTCTGTGGGTAACTGCAGTATTTTATATTTCTGCAGTATGATGGCTGTTACATGTGCAACAAATCCACTGTTAAACTTGAGCGAGTTCTTATTGAAGTATTATCATGTAATAACAGTTTATTTTCTTCTCCTTTTTTCTTATTAAATTTAAAACAAGACATTTAAAAATAGATCTGGTTTGAGAGTAATTTTCTCTGATATTTTTAGGTACGTTTAATTAGGAACATATGCCACAGAGCAGACTGTTCTAAATGTATTCTGATTGGAATACAAAATGCAGTGGAAGAAAAACATTATCAATATTTGATATCTTTGCATCTCAATACAGTTTTACAATCACAGTTTCAGAGTTAAAGGAATGGAATTATTCTTATCATGACATATATCCCCACCTAGATCCTCATCCGCTGTCGGTTGGTGCTTTCCACTGGGAACACTGTCTCTCTACCAAGAGGCTTGGGAGCCCTTGATGGTGAAGACTAGGGCGAAGCAAGCATGGAGTACCTCAGCCTTGCTTCTGCCTGGTGTCACTAAAATACCTGCACTGTTCAGTAACAGTCCCACATTTCCTTCTTCACCCTTTTGCTATTGGTGTCATAATAGACATTCTTCTTGTCGCCCCCAATGTGCTGTGCAAGTGCCAGCTTTGGGTGGGATTTGGTCTCCTAACATCAGCCCTTCATGCCCTAGAAGTGTTTCTAAATTGCCTGTTTTTTTTTATTCCTGCTTCCACCTCTTGCAAATTACCTTTTTTACATTGGAACAATACAGTATTGTACAACTATATATAAAGTTGTAGAATATTTCATTTTACACATTTATGATAATAAATGTATTTATTGGGATGGGATTCTGCTGGTAAAATTGCTTCAGGCCTAAAGGAAAAAACCACCTTTGACATTTGGTTGTTTGGCTTCATTTCACTGATGTTAATTTTTTTTTTTTTAAATCCTTTTCCAAACAGCTGTACTATTTCTTTCTAAATTTCCTTTAGTGTTACACCATTTAAAAAACATGAGTCATTTTGCATAACAGAATCATATATTTTTATGGCAACAGGTACAGTTGCAAGTTTGACAGGTTTAATTGTATGGAAAATGCATGGTGTTCTTCTGTGATTCGTCCTGTTTCTGTCAGCATATTGTCTTTCTGAGACTATCCTTCCAGCTTCAAGAAAAACTTAAATGCTGGTTTTGACACAGTGTTAAGCATCTTTATCGAGTGTGACAGGACAAACTTACAACTACTTATAAAAAGAAAACTCATTGCCAACAAACACTGTGAGTTTGTTTCTATATACCTAGCAATTCTTGAAACTGCAATTTTTGTTGGTTATGTATAGACATATAGATGAAAATTCAGTAGAAGACCTTCTTAAATCATCATGTTGTACATAGCTACAGGCTTGGTGTGGTGTTTTGTGGTGGTTTGTTTTTGTTTTCTGTTTTTTGTTTGTTTGGGTTTTTTTTCATTTTGCCTAAGAATAGTCTCATAGCCTTAAGGATTTATAGATGTGTTTGTGCACACCTAATGCTTCTCTGATTTACAAGTCACTGATACCAGTTCTGCGTATGACCATATTCTACAGACCATGTGTGTAGATACTTAACACTGCTAGTAGATGATACTAAAAAAAAAATGAAAATACTACTTTGTAAATATTGTTCTTCTTGGGCTATTATTATGTTGTGATATTTGCAGTAATATAAGACAGTGTATGGGGTTTTTTGTATTTATTTATTTGCTGTTATGGTCTAACAGCCTTTTGTGGTATACTTCAGCCTTTGAGTAATTGTGTGCTTATTCAAATTGTTTGGGATGTATTCCAAGAGTATTTAACATGAACCAAATTTGACTGAGTTTGCAACAGGCATAGTGGATAAGAGTCTACATACTTTCTCAGAAAAACACATATTCTGAGGTCATTGTTAGACTTGTTAATGCCAAAAGTTGTTGAATAAGCAAAATGGAAATCACAGTCTTCAATCTTAGGGTTTCAGCCCCACGAAAATTTAAGAGTCACTTATGTGCTTTGCAGGAATAAAATGTCTATTAATGGTAGTAAGATCCTTTTCAGGTGTAAAACTATATAAGTATATGGGGAGGTGTGTGTGTTTATATATGTAAACATACATAAACGGTTGTTTGATTCCCTTCTTCCTCCCCCAAAAGAAAGCCTTATTTTGATTTCTATTTAATTTTGAAGAAATTTCCCAGCTTGTTTTATAAAGAACCTGGAGTATGGGCTTTACCTATTCCCTCCACTCTGTGTTCTTTAAACTGTTTCCTCACCAAAAGTTGTGAAGAAGTAAATTTCCTGCAGGTCTTTTAAATTTAGAACATGGGGTTCTTAATGATGGAGTAGAAATTGGTGGTACTTGAAGCAAATAAATAAATAAAACATGGTTTAGGAAGGAATAACTGGTGTAGCTGAAAGAGTACTAACTCAGTCCTGACGTCTTTTGGTATTTTAATGCATCCTGCAGCACAAATATAAGACTCCTGCCTCGTTAATTATAGTGAACACATTTTATAATGGTTCTATTGATCTTTTGTGAACAATGTTGATTTTGTAGGAAGGGTAGGTGGAGCAACTAAACAAGAGCATACACTGTTATTACTTTCCAGCAGGGTAGTGGCACTGAAGTTCTTCTTAAACAAAAATATTCAATTATTTGTGTAATTGATGTAGCATATATTTTCAATATTCTAAAAAGTAAGCGAATATCGTTCTCAATTTCATGACTTGGACTGTTATCAGCTTCTGTCATTCACAGGAAATTACATCCTAAAATCTCAATAGATAACATGTAGCTGCTCTAAAAGCTATTGAGATGAGGTAATGCTATGTAGGCAGTACAGATTGTCCCTGATTGAATACAGATTGAATATAGCATTTGGAACAACTTTTGCCAATCACTGAAAATAGTCATTACATAATTAAAATGAAAGAAATACCTTCCTGGATTTAATGACTTTTTTATAAGGAAACTAATTAGTGATCTTAAAATAACAATGATATTTGAAAGTTGGATAAACCCTTGCAGGAATGTGGTAACACGGATCATAAAGTATAATCAAATTCAAGCCAATCTACTTTTCTTTGAAGCACTATCAGCACCTTTTTCCCCTATGACTGCTCAGTTCTGGTACTGACGAGGAAATCTGTGAACTTGGCTAGAGAAACTGTTCTTTGTATTAAACTATTTTTAATTAATCCTTAGATACAAAACACAGAGCTCCATAATTTTCTCCTGGTTTTGCACTGGTTTTGAATCTTAATATTTTTTTACTTAAGTAGAGTTTGGAGCACAAACTGACTGCATAAACTGTGTCAAATAGCTCATTCCAAGAGATGGACAAAATCCTTCTGACATTACCCACAAGGGGCAGTTTTGCATAATTCAATGAAATTGGAAAGAGTATTTGATAATAAGAACAAAGGTCAGAGGCATGGGAAGAAAAAAATGTCTTCCAAAAAAATCCAAAAAAAACAGAAGTACATTAAGGGCCAAATACCATGCGTCATTGTATGGGGGATGGATTGTGTGGGATCTGACAAGTTCCCAGCACTACCTAATGGTATTTAAAACCCCCATGTTTTATTGTGACTTTTCAGAAATACTGTTCGTTACTATGTAGTAGTTCCTTCAGAGAAATTACACGTTCTTCAGGAAAATGAGCAGTTAGAACACACAAGCATACTTGCTTGTACAGTTGAGGCCTCTGAATTCAATCTGTCTCTCACAAGACAGAAAAGCAGCAGTATTTCAAAATAAAACACTGAGTTTTACAATACTGCTATAAAAGTATGCTGTTTTGCTGGTGAGAAAGAGAAATAGAACCCAAGTCCTATTCAGTGACCTTAAATGCAAAGCAATAACCTGCTGAAGCTGGTAAATAATTTTCAAGCATATTCATCATTATGGAGTATTTTTAGCTTATGTATCCATCACTAAATATCCCTTATCACAAGAAAAATTGCTGTAAACCCCATAAAGACCTATTATAAGTAGTCAGGCTGGGGATCAAGATACCGTTGTAGAAGTTTGACCTGGGTCTGGCAAGGACTCATTCATTCTGAACAAGCAAGGATTTTTATGGTGTCCTTTCTTTTGGCCTCCTTGTTGCAGTTGTTAGCTGAGAAGAGGAATTCGTTATAAATTTGCCACAAACTAGTGGGGAGGATGTAAGTCCTAACTCTGTTCTCAGTGCTGAGTCACACCACTTCTATTAATGCGTGCTGAGTTCTGGTCTGCCAATAACCAGGACCATTGTAAGGTCGAAACCGCGTCTCTCATCTTGGGCTTGTGTCCCGGCTGTTGTGACAGCCCATGACCCAGCTGCATATTCTCTCTTATCTTTTTGAGATTCATATTACTGTTGGGTTTAAAGACTGCTGCCATCTGAACAGGAGTCAGTGACTGAAGTAAATGGGTCACGACACGTTGATAGCCTTTGGATGGGGATCAAGGCCTTGACTATGCAGCAGCGTAGAAATAGGAAGCCAACAGGATATGTGAGACGCTTGGGTTTATGCATTCACTTACTCTTTTGGGGACTGGGCAATCACATTTTGTATTAGCTTAAGAATTGTAACATAGAGCAGTGTACATGGTAAATAATAGTAATCTAGTTGGAGTGTTTTAAAGGCACATATTTTCCTGGATAGCTGGAAGTGAAGAGTTCCTGTACAGTCAGTGTATAGTGATTTAGGACTGGACAGGACTCTCAGAGATCCACAGTCCGGATCTGAGTTTTTTTGAACAATTCAGCATTCCCATGTAAAGTTATAGGACTTCCTGACTTACAGATATTTTCAGTGATTTCTGTGGCTTGCTTTGTCTGGAGCACTTGATGTTATTTTTTTCTGCAGTGAAGCTCATTATTGGTAATCACCTTGAGCTGTGAGTACCTGACTACTTTTTCACGATCATTTGGCAGTCAAATTCATTGCAACTCAGCCTAGCAAAGTTGACAGTATTCTTCTCACAACTGTGCATGAAATCCCTATGTGATAATTTCTCATTTGCAGAAGACTGGAAAAAGACATTATGAGGTATGTTTCTAGGGAGTCTTCATGTTTGTGTCACTGACTTTCTCCTTGATCACTTGGAGAGTTTCTTTTATGTTGCTGTTTCCTCATTAAGTTGGTTGCCATTTTCAACCATCTGGGGTTTTTTTGGCTTTTTTTTTTTTCATGTTGTCTTCTATACACTATTAATTTATTAATACTGATTATATAAAGCTAAACAAGGGAAAAATATTTTACATTAATGCCATGAGGTAAAATTGTCCTAAAAATATTCTGCAGAAATACTGTTTTTCAGTCAAGCAATTCAAAGTACTGATTAAACTTGGCAACTCTTATTAGATTCAGTAGCTGGAAATTTCTTTCAGAGGTATCTTACTGCTTTTCTATTTTATTTTTATTTTATTCAGGTTTTGGTTCTTTATTCTCTTTTTTTTTCTTAGCTCAGTCATCTGAATTCCAGAATTCTCTGACAAATGACAACTTAGCATGCCCAGGTCAACTCCACATGACTTGATCAACAATGCTTCATGGGCACATTGGTCTCACAGTACATGTCATTGGAAGAATGGGATAGTCTTCATTTACACAATAATTTGAAATGTTTACTTAGAGTTTACATTTTATTGGTACTTGCAACATAAGTCTTTCGTAAGACCTGCCAACAATGGCAGATTTGCTGGTAGTATCATACTCATAATTTCACAAAATATAGTGATTTGGTGTTCTCACCACATTTGATTGAAGGCTTGTCCTTGAATTCTAAGTGCTTCCTAACTCTCAGCCAGAGCTTCCTTGTGTTAAACAAGATGGAGGTATTTCCATGTAGCTTTTTTTCTTCTGAGAGAAACTACTGACAGAATGGGTTATTTAATCTGTAAAGGTGGCAAATACGGGCCATTCTTATCTATGATTTCCTCAACTTTAAAACTGTTGTGGCAAACCTTGAAGTTTCAAATGTAGTTCCATTTAAAAACAGTTGTCCAACTGTGAACAGAATCTGTTTCAGCAAGTATAGAATTTCAGAAGATACATAGAATTGGATTAATTTAGCTTCTCATTTTTCACTACTTTTAATTGAATTGAGTAGTTTAGCCTTAGTTTGTCATATGGCATTTTCAGGTTTTCATGCTTATAGCCATGTCTTACCACAAAAGTTATTTTGCTTCTTTTATGCTGCTTTTTTAGTCCACTAAAGATGTTCAAACATGAAAGGAGAAACTTTCAAACCTGGAGAAAGAAAATTCCAGCACAAACCTGAGAGTTGGAATATGTCTTCTGACTCCCCTGGACTAACCATACATGTCCAAAAATAGTTTATATTCCGCGGCTAGGATTCTCTAGGAATGCTTAACTGGGCACTATACAGACTATACAGATATTTCATGGGGATCTCAGCAATGGAGGCAAAGGAATGGGATGAAAAATGCATTGCTTTAGACAGGTTTATGTAGAGAAGCTCATAGAGTATAGATTAATTTAGGGATTGGGCTTGTCATTTATCTTTGCAGTTATAGGCGTATGAGGGACAAAAATTTGAGACAGACTAGCCTTTTTTCTTCTTCTTCCCATGTTGGAAACATAATAAGAAACCAGCCCATTCACCCCTAGAGATATCTCAGGTTGATCTTATGCTGCAGTCCAACAATATAGTTGCAGCATATATATATATATATATATACATGCCTGATCAAGTAGATACCAATTTAGCTATGGCAGTGTTATGTGCAGTGTGGGCTGAAACATTCTCACCCCTCATCCTTTAGGAGTTTGGGTAGATTGGTCTGGCAGCTGGAGTCTCCTCAGCTCATTCCACTACCATCATTCCCCAATCTGCTTAGGTTATATTTGGGGTCTGATTGCAGTCGCATCTGGGACTGCGGTGTAGGCATACGCTCAGAAACAGTGGGGATATGAGTTGTTAAATTTGGAAATGTGTTTTAAACTTCTGTTAAGGAAAGTGTAGATTTCTGCTTTGGTGTTAGGTTTTTATGGGTTGTATTTTGGTAGTGGGGTGGTTTTGTTTGTTTGGTTTTTCTCCTTTGTGTAAACAATAGCCGAATGTTTCTTCCGCTCACTGACCTTGGTGTCTGCAGAGTTGTTTTCTCTCGCTCTCTCTCTCTGGTTGCATTTTCTCTTCCCAGTTTCTTTTTTTCTCCCTTCTTCTGTTATTCATAGAATCATAGAATTATTCCAGAGGTTATACCACCATCACTGATTGGCTCAGCCCCAGCAGCAGGTCTTTCTTGGAGCCGGCTAGTATAGGCTCCATCAGTCATCGGAGAGACTTCTAGCAGCTTCTCATAGAAGCCACTTCTGTAGCCACTCCCCCACCCCCCACTACCAAGACCATGCCACGCGAACCCAGGTCATTTGGATTATTTGGATTTAGCCTGTGCACTCATTTTCTCTGAATATGTGAGAAAATTTTCTGCCCCTCAAAAGTTAGTCTTTTCTTGCATCCTCTCACCTTTGTACAGTGAGACATTAGTGCAGTTCTCTTATCCCCCTTTTTTATTACATTATTAAATGTTCTTCTCAGAAACCCCTGTTTGGCAACAGCTTTTACTGCATGCTCAAATAAAAAACGGTATGGAACAGCATACGAACACAGTGTAATATCTTAAAGTGTGAATTAGGATCCTTCAAACCGAGTTTGCTGCCTTGCCATTCATTGATGTACACACAGAGATCCTATTTTAATTGATGACACTGTTTGCTGCTCTTACATACCTGTTTGTACAGTGAGTAAAGGATAAAAAATGGATTTCTGAGGGGATCTGTCCTATCTGTAGTAGAATGTAAGGTTTTTGTAATAATGAGCGGTAAATATACGTATTTCCTTTTTCATTTTCTTTCCAAACCAAAGTTATACAGCTTTTCTATTTAATATACTTTTTGATCCTTTCTTAAGAAATAAAACTGTAACAGGATATTTGCCTTTTGCCTGTATGGTATCTAGGTAATAATAATTACAGATTAAACATTTTACTTTTTATATAGAGAGTTTTTTATGCAGTCAGGTATGTATCATTAAACACTATGCCTCAGAATAAAGTGTGAATGTTTATTGTAATTTTATTTTAAAATAAATACTTCTATGAAGGGTTTTCTTTTTCATTAAAAAAAAGCATTGCATTGATCTCCTTTTTGTAAAAACTTTGAACAAAATTAATTTTGTAACAATTAAAGCTTCTTTTTATTATTTATCTCAGCCAGATAAACAAGGAGTGTGCTGATCATGATTAATTATCACCAGTCTGAGTTAAGATTTCCTTTTGAATTCCATCTTCTTGAGGTCCTATTCAGAAACATGACTTATAGATTTTTTTCTGGGGGGAAAAAAAAAATCACCCTATCAGTATTGCCAGTGAAGTAAATGGCTATGTCTAAATTGATATATGTGGAATACTTCCAGCGTAGGGTGAACATTTTGCCATATCTCATTCCTCTCAAAGGACAAGACCTCGGTAGCTGCACATGTGGTTTTCCGTGACACCAGCACAAATTTTATTCCGTCTCAACACACACAGTGAATCTTTCCATGAGCGAGGATTTCTTCTGTGGTTGAAGGTGGCTAAATCAATTCCTTATGATTTGAAGAAATGGGAGACACAATTCAGAGGAACTGAAACCAGATCATTATAAACAGAGAGGGAGCTCTATGTAAGGTTAAGCACATACGTAAATGTTTGTTATAATGGGGCATAATCAGGCAAGTCAAACAACGTGTGGAGATTATAAAATTAAAAATCCAACATCAAAAGGTTTCAGAATTCATCCTGTGACCTCCAGAAGGGCTTTAAATCTTTTTGTAATGTCAGGTGGTCTTCTCTTTATCTAAGAATGTACTTTTAATTAGGGGTCACAGCACTGTAGTAAATGGGTGAATCACAAGTGTTCGAAAATGAAAATCCTTGCAGATTTACAGAATAATGCTTATTTTCAGGAAGCTTAATGGTATGTGAAAGCAGGTGGAAAATTAATGTAGTTCACCTTACATCTGGGAATAAATGGAATTTGAATGCAGTGTAGAACTGGCTGAAAAATGGGGAAAAAATAGTATTCCACTCCCCTCACACCCTTCAAGTGGGACTTTTTTTTTTCCCCCCCTTAATGGATATTTCTAAAGCCTCCTCTTTTTCTCCTGTTCCCTTCACAGATGATATTATATATTTATTCTTTCTAGCTCTTCTTCTCTTTTCCTCAAAACAATTGCATTTTTGGTTTTCCGGTAGTTATCTCTTGGTTTAGCCTGTGTTGTCTGGCAGTTGCCACAACAATCTCTGTATTTTCAGATGTTTGAAGTACAGAGCTCCAGTGCTTCTTCCATAGCTGATACCTCATTCTGCTAAATTTAAACCAGGACCTCTAGAAATACAATGAGTAAATTGTTTAGTCCTTTCCATCACAACAAATATTTTTAATTGAAGGTATGAATGAATGAATAAATAATTGAAAATTTAACAAAAATAATTTAATGAATCTCAGTATCCATCTCTTTTGATTAATCAATTAGCATACTAAGAATGATCCTACTCCACTCTGGCCAAGAGTTGACCTTGCCTATTACATGTCCTTCACTAATAAGAAAAAAAAAAAATCAGAATTTCAGGACAAACATATTGTGTATGTATCACCTGTTTTTGTTTGTGTGGGGATTTTTTTTACTCTGCTGGATCAGGAGCTGTGTTTTATCTTTGTATTCTATGGTCTTGGTGGATTTCCATTCTGTGGTTATATGTGCAAGAGGACTTTTTTGGGGTTTTTTGTGTGCACTTACACATCCCAAATACTTTATATTTCACTGAATTTAGCTGACAGTTGAAGTAAAGTAGTTGTTCCTTTGCTATTTCTGTAGTTCTGAATTGTTAAGTTTCATCTGGCAGGTAAAATGTATTCAGTCCATTTGTTTTCTGAGCTACTTACATGAAGTAACAACTGAGCAGTGTATGTAACTCATCATATAGTAAGGTTTCTGAGAAAGCCTTTAAATTAGGCTATTTGATAACTTTTTTGGAAAAGGACACAAAATATAGAATAATTTCATACTGTCCATCTTAGGCAAATATTTTCAACACAAAGTGTGAAAAACAGAATTTGGTAAAATCCTCCACTTTTACCAAACGCTGTGATCTTAATTAAAATCCCACTGGAAGTCACATTAGGCTGTGTTTCAATGCAAGTAGCTGCTCCCTGTCACTGTCTTTGATGCTTCAGCTGAAGTAGTTTTACCAAGTCATCCGGTGTGCAGTGTATGAATGTCTCTGATAAGACTTCTTCCTTGTAGGGATGAAATCCAAAAATCAATGTCAGATGGAAATCAAAGTTCTCAAAGTTTGAAGGATTGATGGAAAGAGATTTTAATGAGCACGAATTTCAAGCTTTACCTTCATAAATTTGGCAGAAAGGGCAAGCATGAAATTCCTGGGTGCAGATGTCTGGGAGAAATGTTTGAAAATAAGGAGGTTAGAAAAAGTTTAAATGAAAATAATAAGTAACATTTTGATGGAAAGAAAGAAACATTTTTCCATATTTTACCTGGAAATGTAACTCAGATTTTGAGGAAATTAAGTATATGCCTGTACCTTTGTGAAACTGGATGATAACCACATTCCAATTACCTCTCAGTAATAAGAAGCGTAAAACTTAATTGCTTCTATTCAAGTAGCAATTTCTTCTAATTTAAAATAAATAAAAAAAAAATCAGAACCCAGAAACAGTGTTACTGAAGACATAGCCAAGCTGACTGATTAAGGTAGAAGACCTAAGCAAGGAAAAAATATTCTGGAAGCTAAGGTTAATTTTGCCAGTGATCAATTATAGCCATATGGAAATAAACCTTTTTAATTGGTACTACTGCTGCATCCATTTTTTTTAAATATAAAACCAATTTTTTTTGTCTAATAGTCCTATTCTGATTTTTTTTTCCTGTTCAGCCCAGTCCAGTTTTTCTTTGCTAAAAATTGTGTGCTTGTGCCATTCACTGGATATTCCCACTTAAGGAGCTAATTTTAAACTATGATGGGCAAATCATTCAAGTGAAAATAAAGGTAGTTGCTTTTTCTCCATGTAGCAGTATTAAATGAAAAGCGAATAATAAAAACAAAGGAGAGCAATAAATTGGAAGCTTATTCATCACAACAGCTGGGTTCCATAGCTCCTAATTCTAAACCTGAGATCTGCCTCTTTCAAGTATTTACTCTGAAATAAAAATGCAATTAAGAAACAAATGGGGGAAAAGAAGTTGTGAGTTTTTTTTTTAAATGACTGCAATTGCAAACCTTATTTGTAGCGGGTTAGATGCTATACTGAAGTAGGGGCTTGGTCCTTTTGATATTCTGTTTGGTTTTGGGGTTTTTTTTTAATACATATTGTATTGAAAACACACAGCCTTATGAAGTCTGTGATAAAGATGTCCTTTTCTTACATTAACACGGGCAGCACCCATGCCTTTGTTTTGAGAAAAAGACTTGTTTGGTTTGTGTACAGCAACTCACAGGTAGTGAGAGTTTGAAAGAACTTAGCATGCCACAGGCATAGTTTATTCCCAGGTGTGATGTGAGAGCAGAACCATTTTGTATTCATCTGCATGAAGCTAAAACTGGCAATGGAGAATCTTCATCCTTGGAGATTCCCAAAACTTGGCTAAACAAAGCCCTGAGCAACCTAGTCTTGCTCTGAGATCAGCCTCTGCTTTGAGTGGTTCGAAGAAATGATTTCAAGTTCCCTTCCAACATAAATTATTTTAGAGTTCTAAGCTGCATTATATTCTAAAATTTGACGTAACGGCCATGCTTAGATTGCATCTTCCTGATTCGACAGCACCACGCCCTCACTAATGGCCATAGCTAAATATTGTGCTTTAGCTCTGACAGCTCAGATGTCTAAAAACTGTTGAAATTGAATATGGCAGCTCCCCACGGGCATCCCAGAACCTTTTGCTCTATAGTGACCTAATCAGAGATTTACTTTCCTTTCTTGTTCCCTTCTATATTTTCATCTTCTTGAAAAAATGCTTCTGCAGTCCAAAGGTTGTCATTTTGACTGGGGTTTGAGTTCAGCTAATTGCATGTGCTCGTAGTGCTGAGAGTATACATAGTAAGCTTTGCTGTGGAAGGAAACAAAAAATCAAAAGAAATTATATGTTCTTGGTTGCCATTTATTAGATATAAGACTTTTTTTTTTTTTAGATGAATAATTTTAGAGGATACTTTCCCAAAACTTTGATCAGAAACACAACGCCAATTACAGGTGTAATTAGCCTCTATTTCTACAAGAAAGTAGTCCATCTCACCCTTGCAGTTTGTGTCTTGTTTTGCTCTTACAGTTGTTAGTAGAGGAACTAATGGGAAGAGAAAAAACATATGCATAGGAAGAGCTTTAATAGATATAAAACACTTCTTACGGAACACTGACAACTACTGACCCTCCACTTCTCTCTCTACAACCCATACTCCACCATCTTCCTTCAGCCATAGGAAAAGGCTGTGCCAGTCCCCCTAAATGAGGAACCAAGCATGACAGCTCGGCTGATGGTGTTGACATTGGCAGCAGAATTGACGGACAGCACCAAACCTTGCCGTGGCCCATCTCCTGCTAATTAGCTGTTCGAAGGAACTCTGTGTGCCACAGGCACAGTCTTATCGGAAAAGGACATTTTTGCTGTTCACCCTGACAGCTGTGATGCAGCTGTTCGTGGAGTGAACTGAGCATGGAGGGGGAGGGCGGGAGGCGGATGAGGAGGATTTAGAACAGGTGACAGCTCCAGTATCTTGCACTGGAGGTGTCCTGAGCTATAATAAACAACCGGAATGGAGAAGAGAGAAGATGGGAATAGAAATTTATAAAATGGGAACATGTTAAGCATGAAACAAGGGGAGGAGTGAGAGGAAGGGAACAGGCCTGCCTCGTGAGGGCTCTGTAAGGCAACTGGAACTGTAGGCCTTTGTGATTAATGCAGGCTGAGGGATTTAAAGTACAAATGTTCATGATTTTCTATAGGTCATGCGCACGTCCGTGGATATTAATGGGGATGCATGCCAGGAAGTCCTACAACTGAGCAAGACAGGGAGCAGCATGGGCCTGAATAATTTATTGAGGTGTCATAGATCTGATGGCTTTGGAGACAGGCTGAGGGAAGGATTTAAAAAAAAAAAAGGAAGAAAAAGTGCTTGCTACTTGCTCTGGGTGATTATGGATGGGGAACAAGAGAGTTTGAGAGTTTGAGAAAGTGCTCCTGCTGCTTTTCAAAGCAAATACCCTTGCTGATGCAGAAACTCTTAAGTGGTAAAATACACTGTTGTTATAACTTTCTTATTCAAGCTTGTAGTGTGCACTGTATTGACTTTTGAAGACAGGTGTCTAACTTGAATGTTAGCTAGACGGTATAGCAGTGAAGGTGTGGAGTTGAGGATGTAGAAAATCCAGATAGAACGGTGACATGTTCAGTGGTGTGTTTTTGTTAGTTCCCATTACTTTTTATTTTCTAGTGGTGTCTTTTTTAAAGGAGAGAATGAGACCGGACTCTGGACTTTCTGTGATAATGAACTATCAGTTTTAAACTTACCTATCAATTAATAATATAACTTGAGAGGGGTAATAGAATGCAAAATTCTGCAAATAATTTTTAATATTAAAGTAAATACACAATTTTTCAAGAAGTTGAACTCATTTAGAAGGTTAAAAAAAAGTTCAGATTAAATAATTGAAATAAGGATGGCAGCAACATTTCCTTTCCCAGAACTCAGACTCAACAATTTTTTTTAACACTCAGTATTAAGAAGTTATTATAACATCAATGGATTTTCTTCTGTGTTTTCTAGAAGCAGAAAGATTAAGACAAATATTTCGCTTGCAATATATCTGTCCTAGGCCAAAGTAAGGAGTGTTAGATTGCCTGGGAAAGCTTGCTTGTAAAAAACTTCTGGTATAATTTTACAACTGAGTGGATTAGTTTGTGATAGCATTGAGACTTGGGATGTTGCTACAAACTAATTCTTTTAAGGTTTTCTCTTTTTATTGCTGATTACCACTGAGTTTTACTACTGGCAACTTCTCTTTTCTCTACTGACTTATAGACAAAATAGCTAACAGTATGCTGCAGTCAGTAGCCAAAAATGTCCCAAAACAGATGTTTCTATTGTTATAGCAAAACCACACACATATGCTTATACACATTATCAATTCTTTATTTATACATTTACTACCGTCTTTTCTATTACCTCTTATCCTGCATTGAAGAAATCATCTTGACTTGTCCCCAAAAAATTACATATAGATTTAGAATAGGTATCAAAGATGATTTTCGTATTTATATGTATATAAAAAAACCCAAAACAAAACACTCAAAAACTATGAACTTATACTTCAGGGATGTTTTCAGTCAGAAAATACTATCTTTTTTCTAATTCATAGTGGGAGTGCTGCTGTAGTTTTTATTTGTGTGTATATAATGTACCTTGTATCACATTCACCATGCAATGCCCTATGGTGACATTTGTTTATTTTCATTCCTGACTTGTGAGGTAATCCCAATTATTGTACTAAAAAATTCAGATACTCTTTATAAATATTTAATGTTCCTGCATAACCTGAGATTTATCTTTCAGATTTTATACATGTCTAATGACAAATACGAAATATATTGCTAGTAAAAGTGATTTTGGTCAGAAAAAAAAAAAAAGTTTAAGTTTTCACTCTAAATTGTTTTTCTATTACTTCTGACCTATTTGTTGTTGTTCTGATTTTTAAATAATTCAGCATACCATTCAGACATGAGTAGCTGTTTAGATTTCTCCTGCCAATACTTCTAAGAATTGTACAAGACTACTGTTTTTAAGTGTTTAGGTTTTGATATCTGTTCTGTCTAACTGATCACTCAGCTTAATAATTTTAATAGTAAATCTTATATCGGTATCTGTTCATAAATGATTTAAGTGTTAATTGCTCAAGTCAAGATTTGGAAAATGTATCTTCCAACTTTAGTTTTAAGAAGGATTTGGAGGTTTGCATGTACTATCATACTAGTACTATTCCTGTGTTCTGAATTGGCTGCGTTTGCCATTGCACAGAAAATTGGTATTTTCATGCAAGGGTTTTTTTTGTAACTGTATTGTTGGTCTAGTTCACTGGGTGGACTAATTCTGCAATTATTTTTACTATAGATATATTTTTGTCAGTAGAAAAATTGTTCTATATACATCTGTTTTTCAGTTAGTGATATAATGTGATTTTTTGTGGCTTGTGCATGGACACCTGAACTTTTGCACGTTATGCTGTATTAACAACATAAAATTAGACTTACTGTTCTTAATGGGTAATTCTTATACAGGAGATAATGATGTCTTTCACTTTCATTTAGGTTATGCAGAAACCAAGACGACATTTGTTGGTTCTTAGGATGTATACCTTCATGTATCTTGGGAACTGACAATGTTTTTGGTATTAGAACTTAGAAGCTGGGAATGTTAACTAACTTACAGAAAAAACCCCAAAACAAACAACAACAGCAAAAAAAAAAACCCACAACCAAACAACCTAGCCATAAGGTTTAGGCAGAGTTGTGCCCATAAGATGGACACAACCTGCCCGTCATGAAGAGATGACTTAGAAGGGCCTTTAAGGTTTAATATGTTTAATAGTTCTGCTGCATGAAAGTATGAGCTGGGTGGCAAAAAGAGGAGGTGGGAATGTTTAACCTTGCTATACTGTATAAGTGAGAAATGAGCAAGGTGAAAGGAGAATGAGTTTCTTTCATTCTGTTTTCCCCATCAATATCTGTTGTTCCTTTACTGCCGATGTGACTGAAGGGCAGCAGAACATCCCTCTAGGTACTGGCTATTACATGTACTTATGAAAAACAAATGCATCAGTATGAAATTGGATGTTTTATTTAGCATGTTTACAGCAGTGAGTTTTGTTTTAATCTGGGATCTTTTTATTGGAGATATTATGATAATCCACAAACCACTATGCCTACCGCAGTTATAATCTTTCAGATTTCTTCTCTCTCTGAAATTAAAATGGTGCCTCTGGATGCTGCAGATACAATCTCTTTGATGGCATGTCTGTGTGTTTATGAATTTCTGAGAGATTAACAGGAAGGAGTTGTTCAGAGAAGCACAGCTTTTCATCTAACGTATCAGATATAGAGAGTGTCCATTTCAAAATCATAAGTATATGTATTTTCAATGCAGTTAATAGATATCTATTAGGAATGCAGCTACCAGAAGGATTAAAGTGCTTTTTGTTTCCTCAAAGATGTTTTAAGTAGTAATAAGCTATTGAGGAAAGTTTCTGTGTCTTTTCCAGGAAGGCAGTTTCCATGTTAGTTTCTCCTCCTCTGTTTTCCTTTGCCTTCCCTGTGCTCTTCCTGGCTCTCCATCTGTCTCTCTCGCATGTTCCTCTACACTCTTCCTGTCACACCTTCTGTGTGCAATGTTGCACGCTCCCACATGCATGGTCTTTCTCAAACTTTCGCAAGTGTGTGCTGTCTCTTTCATGTGCTCTCTCGCCTCTGCTATCACTCAGTGTCTTGCTTGCTCATTCTTGCACACTCAGATCGTTGCTCACTCTCTCTTCTCTAGCCTTCTCTTTCTCTCGCCCTCTCATGTGCCCTTGCTCTCTCACTTTCGCATGTGTGCACTTTTTGTCTCGCGCCCACTCCCTTTCTCGCCCATGCCCTCGCACTCCGTCTTGCTCCCGTGTGCTCTGTCTTTCTGCCTCTCTTTCTGCCTCTTTTGTTCCCTTGCTCCTTTCAAACTCATTTTTTTTGAAAGCATGTCCTTTTTGTTACCCAGCAATTGGTCAAGGATTAGTAATATGAGATAGTTCCATCACCAGGAATAATATTGCTTTATTAGCCTTTTTTACTGGATTCACAGGCAATTTTTTTTCCCTTTAAGATGTCCCCCCCTCTTCCTTCCACCCCCTTCCCCCCTTCAATCACATCATTGCTTGGAGGCAAGAGAGTATGGGGAGAGGGGAGAGAAGCTCATTTAGCAGCCCTGGTAGACATAGGCATCACAGTACCAATCAATCAACACACATGCTTTCCCACTGAGACTCCCCTGTGACCTTGAGGAGTGTGACAAATGACTTAGAGGACGGAACAGACAGAAGGTTTGTGATAAACCAAAAAATTATGTTCTTCTGGGTGATGAAGAAAAATAAAAATGAAGAGTGAGGGTAGATATATATTTGGTTTGAACAAGACTCAATAAATTCTGTAACTACCTTTCGCTATACTGGCTGTGGTTAGAGGAGTTTACTGTCATGGTAATCAAGACTTCTTCAATAAACCTCACTGCGGTGTTTACAGTACTTTTTTGTGCAGTACTGCAGTACTTTATGGCTCTGAGCCCTCAACTGTGGCTGGAGGTTGTAGCAGTTATTGATAACAGATTCCAGAGGCAACATATCTCATCAAATTCATGTTGAGGGAAAATAATCAGCAGAGTGAATCACTTAACCTGGATTGACTTGACTCATTCTGAAAGCTGCAGCACATTAACTCAGTCATGAGAAGTTTATTATTAAACATAAATGCTTGATACATTAATAAGTGCAGCAACTTAGAGTCTGGCTGTTGATACACTTCTGTCAGATTTTTAAAAATTATTTTTACATACATTGTGGTTTGGTTTTTTTTTTTTTTTAAATAGAGCTGTTGGAGTCAGCAATCTTTATGTTTCTCTTATGCATCTATGTTTCTAGTGCACTGTGGGAGAAAAGGTGCATTTTCTTGCACCCACTAATCTATGTCTAGTCTTAGCAGAAAACAACGTCTGTTAGGAGAAAAATAACTCCTGCCCTATTATTCGTTCTTCGTGTCTCCTTCAGAATGCAGATTGATGTTTTCATTACTGACTCCTAACCGTTCCATTTTTCTCTAGGTTCTTTGACCCTTATCAACATGACTATCTGTATTCGTCCCATGTTAAGGCCCTAGTAACAGCGATCAGTATTACATATTTCACCCAGCCAAACCACTGATGGTCCTGGTTCTGTACTTAGATTCCTCTTCTTTGTAGCTTAATAAAAAAAAATTAAAAACTGTGACCTTCTTGCTGAAATATAGGCTGTCAAATATGCATCAGAGGTCAGTAATGCTTGTTCTCCGTAATTGTTCTGTACTGAAATCCATACAGGCAGTGAAACTGAATTTCTAATCTCATTGCCACCATTTAGAAAACCATTTCCATTCCAACTTTCTATCTTGTTTGGGGAAAAAAGAGGTCTATTGTAAACAAATTTGGAGATTCCATTTTTCCTAATGACAGGCTACACTTCCCAGGGCAGGAAAAGGTATTTTGGTTCATTAAGCTCAGTAGCAGCGCTAGTAAACCAAAGGCTAAATTAAAGGAGGTGGCATGTGTTTGCGGAAGCAGGCAGTAAAGTGTCATCATCCTTCTAATGATATTGAAGCTGGTCAGATTTACTGGTAAAATGCCCAGATCTCCCTTGCAGCAGCCGTTGTCTGGTAATGTCTGATGTTTCAGAATGCCAGAATTGCATATGAGAAAAAAAAAAAAAAAAGCATTACCCTTTGGAGATTTGAAATAATTTAGAGAAATATAATCCATTTTAAGGAGGAGTGAATGACAATCACTATAAGGTCTTAGAAAAAGACAGGAGAAAGCAGTCTGTTGCCATTTCAAAAGGCTTCTGTTAAATTTTCCAACAAGGGATGTGCTATCAGAGGGCAGCAGATACATATCAGGAAAAAATTCAGGAAGTTGACTGTTGCTGGGTCTTTTAATGAGGTCAGTAACCCAGCCCTGTAAAACAATTAATTTCTTCAGCACCTTGTGGAATCTAATTCGGTTTTCAAAGTGTTAGGCTCTTCTCTCTCAACACATTTAGCTGCACTTCTCACTCAGGTAAAGCCAAATTGGCACTGTGTAGCTTTGCTGCCCACTCATCCCCTCATTTGCTCTAATGAGGGCCTTCAGAGTGGGTCTGACAATGTAAAATGACAGACAAGTAGGATTATAGATTAGCTTAAGGTAAAAAAGAGGAAAACAGAAAATGGTTTAGGCTGTAAGCTACTAAGTATGAATTGTATTTACTAGTTCCTATGCTCTTTTAGTATAAGTAACTATTCAGAAATGTAGAAAGCAAGACTGTAGCTTGCTATCCAGGAGATACTTCAAATTCAAGATATTTCACCTGACAATATTAGAAAACCATAAAATGGTTTTCAAGAGCTTCTCCTTTGCCAAGGAAGCTAGGTTATTATTTTTACACCAAATATCATGTTGAAATGTTGTCCACTTGGAATTCATTTATTTTAGTTGGATCAAATCTACCAGCTGTAGTCTACCAACAGTATTTAACTTGTTAACTAAAAAAAAAAAAAAAAAAAAGGCAAACCAAAAAACCACCAACTTTTGAAAGTATCTTCAAGGACAGGGAAACATGAGCATCTGGGTATTTTTATTAGTTTGGGAACACAAGTCATGTAGCTTTGTGTCTCAAAGAGATAAGGAAAATAGAACAGAGACTTGAACCCAGGTCATTAAAGCCCTAAGATAACACTTTAATCACTGTACCTATCCATCCTTTGGAAGAAGATTATTAATGCAAGTATTTTCATCTTCTGCTTTTAAAAGTCAGCTTTCTCATAAAATAGCAATACACCTCAGTGGAGAGTTTCTGCAGCTCCTGCCTGGATTTAATACAAATTAAATAATAGGTTCTTTGTGTTATCAATGCCAAAAGCTTTCAAAATTACTTCTGTTTTGGTTTATCCCAAAAAAGAAAGGTTAGTGCATTTGAGAATAGAATACATGTCTCTCTATAAAATTTGTATTTATATGGCAGAAATATGGATCCATTTGGCACATTCAATTTACTGTTGAAGGCATGAAATACTAGAGGCCAAGATCTGGGACACCTCTATAGTCTATTTAATGGAAATACAATGTTTTGTAGTGTGAATGCAAGGTCTGAATTTGGCTTTAAAATTCACAGTAACTCTGGGATGTGTTAAGTATGCTTTTAATATAAAAATAAGCACAATTTTATTGGGGGGGAATAGTATGAAAGTTTTGAGGGGAGAGCACAGTAAAACTGGAGATTAATAGGACGTATTTTTTAACAGGCTAATACTGTTGTTAGTGCTGTTGAATGAAACTCTATGCACATGAGTTTACATAGATGAACTTTGCTGCAGCAAGATTTAGTTCATAGGAACATTATGAATCACAGTAACATAATGTTTGTTAGAATGTAGTATTTTAGGTATAGTCTAATTTTGTGTGTCAGTTACGTTTCTCCATAGATTTATGGTTGTGGAAAACCTGCTATATGTGGCAATATAAAACCAAAATAAACTAAAACATTCTTTGGTTTTTTATATCAGAAATCAGATTTGGGGTTTTATTTTCTTTTTTTTTCTCTCTCTCCCAGTGATTTTTATCCAGTGACAATGGATTCTGGTTGGTGTTTTGTAAGACACATATAACCATGATCACCATGGCTGAATAAGGTAAATGAGTAAATAAGGAGGAACCAAGGAAGGACACGACAGCATATTATGCAATCAGTGATGAAGTTGATTCTGAACAGAAATTCTAAAAATAGGTGCTCGGAAGTCATGATACCATAGCTGGGGTTAAATGAAGGATGTACTGGAGTGACTGCCAGTAAATTTACAATTTAAATTTAAGATATGGGTCATCCTTTTAGTAACAGATAAAAAACATAAAACAAAACAAACAGCAACAACAAAAAAGAATTAAAAAAAAATCCCCTAACGGTTTGTGGTCTCTATGTTCCTGAGTCTAGCATTTAAGAAAGAAAAGAAGAACTCTCAAACTGTAATGAAATGAATTTTATTTTGCAGGCACTGGGCCTGTGCCATTTCATTTCATTACCAGGATACGCTGAGCAGGCTGGAATCAGCAAGAACTATGGGCAATGCAAGCTGGTGATAAGCATTTCATCATGGCCCTAAACATATTAAATTTTTAGCTATAAATTTTATCAACAGCATCTACATGGCTGGATAGAATTCCCCCTCCTCCCCCACCCCTTTCTTCACCCCCTTATTCTCTTTTGCTCTACAAATACAACTTCTAGTTGACTCTTCTGAAAACAAAGTTTAAATAATAAGTAAAAATACATCTCTAATTTAGCTAGTCCAGTAATTACTACTCAAGCTATCTTCTGTACTTACTGAAAAGGGGAAAACAAAGTTACAGCATGAGCAAGGGTAACAATAAACGAACCACATTAGGTTTTGTGACATTCTCCAGAAAATTTCCTCCTAAAACTAATAGAATATACCAGGGAAATATTTTTCAGTTGTAAACCTCATTCCCAGGCATTTTATAGAATACTGATAGAGAAATAAAAGGTATAAAACTAAAATAAATTGTTGTAGGTTTGATATTTCTAATAATATAGTCAATAAAATTTCACCAATTTCAGATGGCTGTAATGGTTACACGGCCAAACCCAGAAATATATTGGAGTCTACAAAAATATTTAGATTAAATGTTCCTGAGGGCCAGGACGAGGAGAAAACTTTATCCTCTGCATTACCCGGTGATATACCGGTAATCAATAACAGAAAGGGAACATGGAACTGTGGGGGGAAAAAAAAAAAGAGCAGGTGGTCATTTCGGTTTAGTCTGGGAAAAGGCTGGTCTTTCTGAGCAGTACTCTGTGTAACTGTAGTAGCATCTTTAATGACAAGAGAAAGAAAGGTGCATATTTGAGAACTCTCAAGGCATAACAACCCTGGGGCTGGTTAGGGGCTAATTAGTTTCAGAAGTGAAGACTCCAGAGTAGCTGAGGGAAATCCTAATTGTATTAATAATGAATTCTATTCTTACACAGTGCTACAGTACAGTTGGTCATTGGAAATGTGGTTTTAAACAAATACATTTTTTAAGTTTTTCCTGATAGTTCATACTGAGTGGTCTGCTGGGGAAGAAGACCACACTCACAGATATGTTGACTGCTAAAGCCAGCATGTCCAATATCCTGATGTGACTCGGGAATACCTGAAAACTTAATACATTGCTCCTCAACTAAGCTGCATAAGCTTGTTTTGAAGCTTGCAGTGCAAAAATCTAGGGGACAAGAAACAGGTAGTGATGATAATTAGAAAAGCAACTTCATTGGTCGTGTACCCATACAGGGTGTAAATAGGGACAACGCTTCAAGATCCCAAAGAATTTTGTAGCAAATGTGTACAGCTTCTCCTTTTTCTCCTTCTCATCCTTTATAAGAAAATTCATCCTCCTCCTCTATCTGGTATTACTGGTTCCTATTCTTGCTCTTAAAAATATTATGTCATTGCCTGTGAGAGAATAAGTACTGATAAGCAGTGACAATTGGAAAATTAGTAGTCATACCTGGATTTTGTTTAAAAAAAACAACCAGTAGTTTGAGAAAAGCTAATTGTCACGGTATTCCTGAGAATATGGTTAGGAATTGCTTTTCTGATGATACCTGCACCATATTAATGTCACCATGGCTCACACTCCAAAGTAAAAAAAATATGCGTTGTTACAAGAAAAATTACCAGAAAGCTTTTCCCTGTCAATTGTTATGTAGAATATTAATATTTTTAATTAAAAATATTTTTATTATTAATTTTGCTTCATATTTCATTCTATATTAGAGCTTTTTGACCAGATTTTCTTGTTATAGCCCATCCTGTGTGTACTGTAAAGCCTGATGTAGGTGACATTTCTACAGGTTGCTTTAGGAAGACTTCGGGATATAGCAGTGGCCACTGCAATTCTTGCAACAGGGCAAATTATTCTTGAAATAAAGTAGGGAACCTATATAACTTCTAATATGGTTTTCATCACTGCGCTATCTGAGTTTTTCATTCAAGTAAAGATAACAATAAAGGTTTTTCTCTGACGTCCTTTCCTGCTGGGAAAAATACAGCAGTGGCTCTATGGGACATCTGGCTCAACATATAATAAATGATTAGAGCAATGTCTCTGCACTGAATTTATCAGACCTTGGATCAGGTTCTATGTGGCTGCCTCACATTTGTCTCTATGCAGGAAGTTTAGCGTGTGAAAGGCTACTCTAAATAGGGAAAAAATAATCTGATCTCTGTGTTATGTCCGTGATGGATACAACAACAAGTAATTATCTTAATTGGCAGCATTGAAAACCGAGGTTAAAACTTTCTTCCTATAATAGTAGTAAAACATCATCGTCTGAAAATAGATTGCCTGGAGAGATGGAAGACTTGTCATTGCTGGAGGTTTATTAAGGGCAGAGTCGATAAATATCAGTTAAGAAAACCATGGTCAGTGTTTGTTGGGTCCTGGCATAAGAAATGAGGGATGATGTCCTGCAGTTTGTTCTAGCCTGTTAATTTCAGGACTTAAAGCAAACACTAAAGTGTTTCTTTCTTTAGACATGCAGTTACAATTTCAGTTACAGGTGTTAACATACTTCTGCAAATGGCAATCTCACTGACTTCTAACTCCTTCCCAACCGTATTGCAAACACAAAGCTTTCATTTATTTTTTTTTTCCTTTCTTCCTGCTAGCTATTCAATCAATACATTCAAGAGCAGTAACCATCAGACTACTCAGAAATACGACCCCTCATCATCCTATCTCACTAAGAGATTTCAGCTTCATGGCCAAACCACCTCAATAGAAGAGGCAGCAAAATTTAAAAGATTATTTCTTTCACAAAAATGTTTTGGTTTTTCCTTTCGCCCGTGGCATATTAATAAATGTGTGAGCTGTGTCTTTTTCCTACTCTTTTAAGCATCAACAAGGAAATCCTTCCAGTAGAACCCAAGACAAGAAAATGCTAGGAAAAAGTAGGTGAAAATTTCAGGCAAATAAAAGGTGATTAAATATAAAGGGTGACAAGGGTAAAATGAAGAAGAAAAAAAAAAGTAACCCTATCTAATAATTTATTTGCTAGTGTTTTTTTCGTATATATGATCAGTATTCTTTATGTTCTTTGATTTTACTGGAATTCTTTTCAATAGAGATACAGATGAAGACTTCTGTGTTCATTTATGTTGAACTCTTGACAGATATAAAGCTACTCATAGAAATATAGAAAACAACAAATTAAAAAATAAGTGCCCTTTTTAAATGAGAAAATTTTTAAGAAACTGAAAATAATTATTTGGTTCATGAAGATTCAAGAAAACGAACTACATGAGAAAATGGTTCTACATTCTAAGATGTGAAACCCCTAAGTTTGCCTTAGACCAACATGAACTTTATTATTCATTCAACCTCTTCCTAAACTCTCCTGTCCTCATTTCTTTCTTTTTGTTTTAGTAATATACTGGCCTTGCAATTATTTCTTCTTTTTGTTATTTCTGTAATTTTCAAAAAGCCAAATGATATCTGTTGCATGACAGCATTATGCGACGGTTCAGTAGTTTCACAAATCCTACAAATATTCCAAGTCTATTGCTGTCATAAGTGATGCTCTTCCGCGTTACGTGCAGAGAGCAAAAGCTTTTTATAGGCAGGTGTGCTCGTTGTCCCGTTTTCAGTTGTGACAAATGTTGGCCGCTCTCTGAAAGTGGTTCTACAACACTTTATGCATGAAAAAATAATGTAATTAATGTGATTTCTTCATGTGTAGATTCTCCATTTGTTATGCTACTTTTCTTTTGTCTTTTTTTCTCTTTTACCTACCATCCCCAAAGCTGTTGTGTGTTGTCCCATTGCTTGTAACATTAGAACTTCAGTCTTGTCTGAGAACTCGTGGTTTTGCAGTAACTCAAACACTGTTAATAGATCAAATGGCTTGTACTATTAGGTCTTTGTTCTCAAATAATATGTATTTCCTGAAAACTCAATTTTTATACTATTCCATTTTTTCTTATTATTTTCTGAGCCAGTCCAATGACAGGCAGAGTTGGTTAGCCTGAAATAGTCTTCAGTGTGCTCTTTCCTCCACCCCATTACAATTAATAATTTGCTAGGACACATATGCTACAAATTAAAACTTTTGCCTCTCAGATATGCGAACATATGGCAATACATTTTAAAAATACACTTCTTGTTCTGAACCCTTCTATGAAAAATCTGATTTAAGACACTTTCACATCTGAACTTTTAACCCTTTCACTGATGTTGCCCGAAGTGAAGATTACCAAGCATTGCATTATCATATGTAAAATTTGATTAACACCGTTGCTAGGTTCTGGTAAATTTTCTCTTTTCAATGGCTTTGCAAAGTTTGTTACAGTTTGCAATGAAAAATTTTATAAACACTCTCAAACCTGGTGGGGTTTTTTTGCCGTTCACATTTCTGCTGAAATACAGATAGTACATTTATAGCTAGAGGGGAAAAAAAAATTACTTTTGCCATTAGGACTTGTACCATCTCATCTATGGTAGGTGCTTGCTTCTCTTTAACTTAAAATATAGACAGACTGCAGGACTCCTGGTTGTAAATGGTCCACAGTATAGGTATGGCCAGAAATCAGAAGAATGCCATCCATACAAATTTAATTAAATGGTCACATCTTCTTAAATTCTTTTAGTCAATTGTTATAATTCAATAATGCAGTGTGCACAGATCAAGATCAAGGTGCTGACTTTGGATTAGATGTTAGTCACTCTGGGTTGCTGTTCACTGCTAGCAAAATATAATTGATTGATTTGCAAGGCAAGGCAGTAAGATTTCATGTGTCTGGAATAGGTGCAATAAGCAGATTTTTGAGATGTCTAAAAAGACAGAGCATAATATGAAGAGAAACTGAAAAATAGTTTAATTTCACTGGGACAGGAAGGGAATTGATATACAGGTGGGCATGGACAAAGTTAGATCTCAAAACTGTTAGAAGGCATGTAATGCATAATACTATCAATAAAAAAAACTACTCTGAAAATGTCATAGTTTCATCCTTTTGTCACTACACTCCCCACCCCCTCCTATCCCCCCCTCAGCCCCCTCCCCCCTTTAAAGGAACCCTTGCCAGTCATGGCAAAACTTTCATTCTGGCTAACACTTGGACATTTTCCGTGTATTTAAGCATTGCTGGCATCTTTCCTAAAAGTAAAAACTGTGACATTTTTATAACAAGGCAAAAATAAAAGACGAAAAAAAGTGTCCTATTCACCCATTTCTCTGTGTGCAGGTTTCACATTTGTGGTTTTAATGCAATTAATCAAAGACCAAATGCATTTGTATTCTCTGAATGGTTTGGGAATGCTTTCGTATTTCCTCAGTGTAGCAGTGTGAAATGGTCCAGGATGCCAACGGATAAGAGTTCTGGGAAAGATATCTTTCATGCTAGGACAGTTCTTACGGGTTTTGTTTTCAATGATGGATTGCAAGTTCTCAGTCATTTGCAAGCCACGGGCTTTACGTGTGCTGTACACATTATCAAATTTCTGTTAAAAAACTGCCGCATTTTAATTGAAAGGAATGCTAGACCTCCCTGCCACGTCAATGTGGGAAGGTTGTTAGACTCTTAAAAATAACCTTCTCATTTCAGAAAAATGAAGAAATACTGTGCAAATATTTTTACCTAAGTAACCAATGGGGCTGAAAGGTGAGTTGGCACACATTCAAGTGAAAAATACCAAACAGTAAAGGCTGCGCTGCAAGAAACGCTTTTTGAATTCACTGACTTGGAAGAGATTGAATATCTGAGGGCTTAGTAATGTCTAACAATGGTGTCAGTCTCCTTAGAACTGCCACAGAAAATACTTCGTCCTTTGAGGCTAGTTTCAGCGTACGACAGAGATTACTGGATCTGTTTCAGTAAGGGAAGGGATCAGAGCAAGGGAATTGGGCAGATTCAGTGCAGAAGCTCTAAGATCAGATCGGTGCAGCTCATCAAATGGTGGAGTTTAATTTAGCTCAGATCTCACACAGTAAAACAAACCTCAGAAGGGAATGCTTTAGGGTCTTGACACTGCAAAATGCCTTAACATAAGCAGCACGTTGGATTTAAAAATAAAATAGGAACTCTATTTACATCCACACTGCCTTTTTTAGTGGTTGAAAATTCACCTTTAGAATGGCAACGTATAGATCATTTACACCATATTTAAGCATAGCTGCTGATGTCTGGGTTTTGTAGGTAATGTGTTTAACTTCACAAGCAGCTGCTGATATTCTGCCTCTCCTCTTCTAATCCCTGTTCCGAGGACCTACCTTTGACAAGTTATTTTCACAACCACTTTTGGAAAAGCAAAAAGCTTGGTTCAGTTTAGAGGGAAGATCATCTGTGTGGATTTCTGGAAATGTGAAAACACCCTTTAAACGGTTTATTCTTTAGATACATTTATTGAGTATACATTAACCTTTCTATGGTGTATGCAGTGCTTGTCATTATGGCATTTATGAAGACAACAGTTTAATAATCGTGTAGGTAATAAGGCTGACACCGAGTTAGGGAGAATGGCTGACAATGAGATTGAAAAACATCTAAAAAAGTATCAGTTTTAATAATCCCTAGTATCATATAACCTGTGTTTTTCATTTAAAAGAAGCAGAAATATTTAAAAGAAAGGTCTCAATCATAAGCTCTGACTGCTTTATTCAGGTGCAATCTGAATTTTTATAAGACTCCCATAAATGTGCTTAACCTGAAAGTTCAGTTGTAAGATTGTTTTGTGGCAAATTTCTCATTCTGGAAAGAGAGAGAACAGTATATCTCCAAGTCCAGATGCTTATTTGAAGATCTGGTTATTGATACTGTTCAGTAAATATTCAAGGCAAACAGTTTAAATCTGCACTGTTTCAGTTAAGTACACTTCCAATAATTGTCAGAGGTGGGCCAATGATAGGAAAAATTCTTATTTTTTATTCCTTGAAATTCTTTGCCATGTTTTGTTTGAATCAGGTTTAGTATTAAATGGTGTATCCATGTTCTTCATGGAGAAATATTATCATTCTATTTTTTGTGGTTTCTGTGCCATTCGTGTGAAAGTAGAAGTCATCTGGTAGACCCAAAGAGCAAGCAGTTATAGCTTACTATGAAGCACTTCGTTTTCACTCTCTTTCCTACTCTAAATGCAATATAGGTACCTTTTATGGCCTTTATTGTGGTAGATATCTGATGAACCTTTTCTCTAATAGCTCCCAAGGGAACAGGAAAGTGACGACTTTGGCAGGTGCTCTTGACCAAATCCTCTGCTTCTGTGGCTACTTGTTCTTTTAAGGAATTTGTTTTCCCAAGTTTTAAAAAGTCAAGATTCTGCTCAGTGTGCCCCTCATGGAATTATAGCCTAGATTCCAATACCATAAATCATCAGATCATTGTTCCAGATAGTGAAAAAGTACTGGTGTTAGCTGGCTGTATAATAAAGCTAGTTCTAATGGGAATTCATGTTCATCTCATGCTCTTCCAGTTCAGGAGAAGAATACAGAATGAGATACAGCTCCTGTCATATAATATTCTAGCTTTCTCTTTGATCTCTCAGCATCAGTTTTGACCACACTACTGCCAAAAAGGCAAGTCGTGCTCTTTTCCCTGCCTCCAGCTGTCTGTTCCTGCCACCTCTCTTGTGTCAGCACTTATGATTGTTCAGCTGTTCTGGGAAAAATAATAATTTAGGGAGGCAGGTCTAGTTTTTAGTCGGTTCAAGGAACTGACATAACTGGTGAGCTACGTGATTTAAGTACTGACATAGCAAAGGATGTGCCCAGCGATAGAGGAGAAAGTGAGGGCTGTCTTCCTGGTGGCAGTGCAGTCTCAGATAACGTAAAACTCGATAAAAGTTTACAGAATGACCAAAAAAATCCCCTAAAAAAAGCTTTGGCTGTCATTTGTGAATGTTTGGTAATCTCTGGAGTTTAGTAAATGGCAACAGCTTAATTCTGTTGGTGTCTGTCCTAGTGCCCTGCTGTTACATGTATTTTCACTTTTAGTGATATCTGAGGACTTCCATTAGAACAAGTGAATTAGGTAGTCAAGTTTGTTTCCCTTTATATTTATCAATGTATGCCAATGCAATTCCGGATTGATTTGTCTGTAGGGATTTGCAAGAGAAAACTATGATTTCGCTTTTAATTCTGAAAGTGCCGAGGCTCATTTTTTTCTGGTGAAGTCAACAGAAGGAAGAACGAGAATTCTTTCTACCACTCTTGACGCCTTCTGGTGGTACAGTTTGTTTTCAAGGGAGCCTGGTTGTCATGGGAGACACAGTGGGAAATGTAGTGTTTTGAGCTAAAGACATTCTGTATCATCTTTCTGCTGAACTCTGGAATACTGAGAATATCTCTGCATGGGCAGAATACTAAGTTAATATGTTGCATCTATTTGCATCAACTGGACTTTCTAAAATCATGGTTTGTTTGGGGTTTTTTCTGTTACTAGATGCTTAAAGATTAACACTGAAGAGTCTAAAATACATGCAGTTTGAGCCATTAAGTAGTAGCTCTTATTAAAGGCAAAATACACCCTAAAGTCTCACAGTTGCCTGTGTAGGCCAGTTCCGCTTTAGCTAATTACTTTCTATTCATATAATCACTTTTATCAGTTGTTGAAGAACTTATCCTGAATAAGTATGAAATACTGAGAAATACTGTGGTTTTCCAGCTGATTTTCAAATAATCAGAAGCTGGCAGAAAGCTTGAGGGATGCTTGCTTATCTCTTGCTTTTCCTAGTGCCAGCAGGAGTTGTTTGTTGTAAAGTTTGGTTTGGGGTCTGTTTTCTGAAATAAAGAACTGGCTGCTCTCTTTCTCCTCGAGAAGAATGACAAACCCTGCGTAATGTATGCACTCAAGAAATTATATATTTATATTTTTGACCTGTGAAGGAATAAATACACTGTAGATCCATATAACTGTTCGTTCTTGAGTTTGCAGTGGAGTAATTTCATAAATGTCAAGATGGCCAGAGAAAAGATACTGAGCCAGACAGGTTCTTGACCTGAACCAGTAGGGCTGTACATCTGGAGGTCATCTGATTCAACAACCCACTACCTGTCATGTGGCACACTCTAAAATTTATGGCTCTTTGGTGGCTGTTTTTCTTGTGTGGTGTGCTTTTCCTAGTGCCAGCAGGAGTTGTTTGTTGTAAAGTTTGGTTTGGGGTCTGTTTTCTGAAATAAAGAACTGGCTGCTCTCTTTCTCCTCGAGAAGAATGACAAACCCTGCGTAATGTATGCACTCAAGAAATTATATATTTATATTTTTGACCTGTGAAGGAATAAATACACTGTAGATCCAGATAACTGTTCGTTCTTGAGTCTGCAGTGGAGTAATTTCATAAATGTCAAGATGGCCAGAGAAAAGATACTGAGCCAGACAGGTTCTTGACCTGAACCAGTAGGGCTGTACATCTGGAGGTCATCTGATTCAACAACCCACTACCTGTCATGTGGCACACTCTAAAATTTATGGCTCTTTGGTGGCTGTTTTTTTTGTGTGGTGTTTTTTTTGGGGTTGTTTTTTTTCTCTCTAGTTGGGGTTACTGTCTGTAAGGCACAAATGTGATGAGATGTGGTTGTCTCGGTCATGGTCCCCAGTTATGTTGTACATGCCTGGACCTGGAAGCTAGGCAGTTCTCCTAATTTCTGCAATTCTGTAAAAGTCTGACTGACTCTGTTGTAATCAGGATCATAGTGCTTACTATGGATTATGTAATTTAATGCTGAAGTAGTAAATAGGTAATGTTGGCTTGAAAACCATGCCAGAAAATTTTAAAGGTGAGAGGGTCTTCCTCTTTAGTACCTAATCTTTACAGATAATTTTAAAGTCTCAGGCAGCTTAATGTGGAGTTTTGCTTAAATTTGTAAGTCCTTTGCTTTCAACTATTGAGATTTTCCTCCAATCCCCAATCAAACAGAGGCCAGGAATTCGATTGCTTCCTCCTCCTTATCCAAATACGAATAAATAAGTCATGTATGTATATAAAAGAGAACATAGGGCATCCTGCTTTATAAAACACTTCAAAGAAAAGCTATGTGGGGAAAGATGATTTGTGATAAACTTAGACTTCATTTTGGGATTAAAAAATTAGTTGGATGATCCTTACAATTACTTTGAAAAACTATGTGCAGTACTACTGCAGCAAATATTTTTTAGTAAAACATACTAGACAAAATTTATGCAATTAAAAAGTAATTTTATACAGTTCCCTTCCCTGTCTTTAACTTCTACCATGATTTTCACAGTTTCTTTCACACTTCATAAAATTATTTTCTTTTGGCATGAAACTGATCATTTGTATTTTATTTGAGGATTTCAAAAAATACTTTATTTTCCTAAATTCATAATCTAGAAAATTCTGTATAATTAAACACAGGAGTTACATCATAGCACTATCTGTAGTCTACCTTTGCAAAAAAATAAGGTAAGTAATTATAATGGTAACATGGATTCTAAATTCATCAGTGTGCTAATATTTCCTTAAGATAATATTGAATTTTATGAAAATAATGCAAAAGTTTTGTTGTATTTTAGAGTTAATAAAAGCTTCAAATATATTGCTGTGTTATCAGCTGCTATATTGCATCAGAGGATTCTGTATCACATCAGGGAATATTGGATTTGCAATAGGACACTGAATATCAATGTAATATGAAACTTGCACAGCTGATATTTTTTGAAGTTGTTAATATAATAGACTAATCAAGTGAATGATTTTTATATTTTGTCAGTATCTTAAAAGTAATGAAGAGGTTCAACTTAGCTGCTTAAACTGAAACTGAGTCACAGAACGGTGTCATCCTGGTCAGTCCAAGTACTATATGACTGCCTTGAAAAAAGTGAGGGAAAGGAGGAGTCATATCTTGTTTCTCTGTGTATTTTGATGTCAGCTACCACAGAAATGAAAGATGTAAAAAATCTCTAATTTTCACAGTTTAAGCAATCCTTAGAAGATGGGGACTTGAAGGATGTTTTCTTCTTCTTTAAGTGGAATACCTCACTACAGGGGGTATGACTTCATGATAACCCTAAATTCAAGGATTAAAATTGTGACTTATTTTAGCATATTATTACTAATTGTTAAACATCAGGCACTTAAAATTATAAAAATGTTAAATGAATTGAAAACAGGGCAAGTAGCAGTGAAATTTTAACTCAGTCCCATTAGTGGGTTACTGATCCATCTATCTAAGGGTAAGAGAGATTTATCTGAGGGTTGAAGGAAGGATTCTGTTTAGGATGGTTCACCCATCTATTCCATTTTCTTGGTTTCCTAAGCAAGAGGTAAAATTTAAGTCAGAAGTGAAGAGTTTTGTTACTCAAGATTATTATTTCAGTCAAATGGTAAATGGAAACAGAAAATAATACAGTCGTTATATGAAACTTCCTTTAGAGAAATTGTGTGAGCACATCCATCAATGTAAATATCAGTCAATAATGGCCAGAGTTAACACTGTGTGTGCTTTCAAAGAAAACCCCAGAAATAACTACAGATACCCTTTCCCCCCAAAAAAGACCAAAACCTCAACAACCACTCTCCCATTATGTCTTTGCTTGCAGTAACCAAATTGTAACTCAGACTGAAATATTCCATGAAAGATACTTACTATAGACATAGCGTTGGACATGATACCTTAAAGGTTTTTTCCATCCTAAATGATTCTATGGTTCTATGACATAAAAACTGCTGAAGAACTCTGAGTTAAAATGGTTTCACTGTTTCTTAAAAAAAAAAAAAAAAAGGATTAGACAAAAATCTGTTTTCTATTTCTCTCTAATTTAACCTGACAAACCAGACTTTTTGCCTAACCTTGTATGCGTCGCATCATAGTGTTAAGGATACCTATTGGCATTCTGAATGTCATATTAAGCTAATAGTTCTGTGTAAAATTGAAAGTGAATCAAATCAGCCAGCTGACCGACAGTACGGAAAATACCTTGGAACAATGATGATAAGATTCCTTTTGCTGAACTTGTCGACAGCAAAATGATAGACATTGAAGTTCAAACACCTGCACTAGGCTCCCTCAATAGTACGAGAAGTGGCCCTTCCAGAGGACAGATCAGTATAACAGGAGTTGGTAAACTGAGTTACAGACTGTTTCTACATTTGCCAATAATGTAGCGTTTGACTGTAGGGAATTGCGCACCCTCAAATTATGATAGGATATGCAGCAAAAATACATTAATTTCATTTTGGGTTTGGCTTTAGTGGGATGTTTTTGGGTTTGTTTGTTTGTTTGTTTGTTTTTGGGTTTTAGGGGGTGTGTTCTTTTTTAATGGCTTTAAGAAGGTGTCTGGTTTAGAACACCATCCAAATTCTGGTGGACTTCAGAGACTTTGGATCAGACTGAAGATGTCTGCCCTACATATTTGTTAATCTACTCTGGTTTTATTCCAGCAGTCCCTGTTGAAATACTGTCAAAATGAGGTTTTGTGCCATACGAAGGATTCTCCCTTTGAAAATTCCCCTACACTGCTAGATGTCTTTTAGAGAAGAAATTCATTTGATGCTGTGGCACCTACAACTCTAGCCCAGCCAGCATTACAGACTATTGAACATATGCTTTCCTGGCTAGCAGTCAGACTTCTTTAGCAGAGATTCTTTTTGCTTATACTCCCTTTCGAGCTAATGGAACAGTGACAACATGTTTTCTAAAGAAAACCTGTGTATGAGAAAATTGCTTAGACATGCATAATCTTTTCTCAAGAAGCTGTCAAGGATTTGTATTGACGCTTGATGGTATGTTATTAACATGCTTACAAAACTAATTTAAAGGCAGTAGAGCAGGGCTGTTTATACTATTTGTGGTAATATTACCATTACTAATTACATTATAATACTCACTGATACAAATCAACTGCTGGCAATGTCAGGATTAGTGTGGAATGGTATAACAAGCCAAGGTTTTAGATCTTTCAGTTCAGTTTGGCATTACCTTGTTGAAAAATGGTTTTTTATCTTGTTCTTTAACATGAGTAGAACATGTTTGCTACCCAATTTACTACAAAGACAGCACTTATTTATTGACTTCTGTTTTCATTTTTAGCTTGGCTTTTGTAGAATTAGAAAAATTTTGAAGAGATTGAAAACTATATAATTTGTTTAAAAAAGGTAATCATGTTTATGAAGAAGCATAATAGGGAAGGTGTAATTTCTTCTTGTCCTTAGTATTGAGATAATGGGTGAGAATGGGATCAATACAGATCAGTTAGTTAAGATATCTTAGGGTTTGAACCAGCCTTTGACTGATTAGGCAGGCAGCTGTGTTATTTGTATTACTAAGTTTGCAATGGGTTAAACCTTAGCGCAACCCCTTCCTCTTCTTCTAATATTAATATCATTGTAAGAACTGGGATGAAATTTGTGACATTCAGACAGAAGAGAAAATAAGGTTAGACTTGCTAGAAACAAGGTATATGAATAATTGAATAGGAATGTCTGTAACAATGTAGGTTCTTTATGTAAATCTTGACAAAATATTTTTTTCAGTTTGTGAAAGGGAAAAGTTACTAAAAGTGGGTTTAGTCAATCATATCTTAGGCACTGTAATCAGTGTGACTTTTGAAGTTTCTTTCAAGCATTGCTTTGTTTCTTTGATATTCTGATGGTCTTCATTAGGATTACTTTATCAGTATTCTTTATAGTGAGAAAAATATACCGATCACAATCAACTCCTTATGATTTTCTTCTGACTGTTTTCAGAAGTTTACTCTTTTTTTCTTTGAATGGCAACAAAATTAACCTTACCCCCCTTCCTCAACCACAAGCTGCTGTTCCCTTCATAGTTTGTTCACTTCATAACAGAGACTTGCCATGCTACCTGTGCAAGTGATTACCAGAAAGTCTCAGAGTTTATTCCCAGCATGGATTTGAGCCTATAGAATTCACAGGATTGGAGTCAAAGCATTCAGCTGGGAAAAAAATTAGTACACTGAATCATAGTGCCAATTTCAAAGCTGAATCATGTCTACCTTTGGGATTTCAGTAAAATGCAGCTTTGCATGACTAAGAGTCTTCCCAACAGAGTAGAGTCCTCTTCTGAGGCATAGAGGATTGTCTTTTGCAACATAATTCCTCTGAGAGAAAGAGGAAAAGAGAGAGATTTTATTGTTTTTAAAGAGATATTCTTTTTAACTTTTTTTGTTTAGTATGCTGTCACTTAGCATTTACAAATATCTGGAGAGTACAAAAATGTGCTCCTTTTCCCATTGCATATAGTTTACTAACTTGATGCTGCAGCCACTGAAACAATCTGTGCCTTGGATGTTGCTGTGCTTTCTTATAATTGACCTTCTGTAGTTTCACATGAAGAGAGTTTCACAGTCATGAGAGGTGATACACAGACCTTTATCATCCACTTCTGTCACAGTCTATCTGCATAGTAGATGCAGTGCAATGTACAGCAGTGCAAAGAGCCAGTCACTGTCGGTCAGGTGGTGGTTTGAATTTTTGGCCTTTCTGACCTTAGAGTTACCAATAAGTAGTCTAGTGGTTTTTCATAGATAAATCACATCTACTTTGAGCTAAATTGCAACCACCAATTTATTTCATGTAGGAGTAATCCACACAAGCCTAAATAGTGATCATTTGTTTCTCAAGAACCACACATTATTCTTTGTCTTAAATGACTATGTCTTTCCTTTGCCCTTGGGATGAAGATGGAAGACTTTACAGACCATAATTTTAAGCAACACTGAAGAAGCAAAAAATCACAATAATTTGATATTTGCAGGATGACAATATAATCTTTTATGGTTGAAACCAGTTATAAACTGTCATCATTAACAGTCAGTCCAGAACCATTTCAGCCATAAAGAATTGCACTGCACTAGAAATACCAAGAGGTTTATAGTTAATAATTGGATTATGTTGTCCTTATGTGTGAATTGCAATTAAATGTCTCTGTTCCAAACAATCAAGGTCTGCTGCTGAAATTATATATTCAGTACCTTACATGTGATAAAGTTTTATACCTGTCAAATGGTCTCACATCAGGAGATCAGCGTTAATTAGACATTACATAGACAATAAATAGTTGAGAGCATGCATTCACTGTAGAATATGAAAGGTGAACTTGCCATTATGTTTACATTGTTGTTACAGTGTTCGTTCCTCTTTAAATCTCATTTTAAGTTACTAGTCAAGTACCAGAGATTTATTTAACGAAGGACTCTGGAGCAAAGGCAGGGAATAGAGGAATAGAGGGAATAGAGAATGGCCATAAAACTGGTGGAGGGTCCGGAGAATATGTCTTATGAGGAGCGACTGAGGGAACTGGGCTTGTTTAGCCTTGAGAAGAGGAGGCTGAGAGGAGACCTGATCACTGCCTACAACTACCTGAAAGGAGGTTGTGGAGAAGTGGGGGTTGGTCTCTTCTCCCTCATGACAGATGATCGGACGAGGGGGAATGGACTCAAGCTGCGCCAGGGGAGGTTTAGATTGGACGTAAGGAAGAAGTTCTTCACCGAAAGGGTTATCACACACTGGAACAGGCTGCCCAGGGAGGTGGTGGAGTCACCATCCCTGGATGTGTTTAAGAGACGGGGGGATGAGGTGCTGAGAGATATGGTTTAGTGGCGGACAGATACGGTTGGACTGGATGATCTCTAAGGTCTTTTCCAACCCAGTGATTCTATGATTCTATGATTCTATGAATATAGATCCATGAGGCAATGGTGACTAAGACACATGACTCTAACAGTAAAATTTTGGTAATGGAGAATATTAAGTTGCAAGTACAAGGGTTTCATGGGGTAATGCATGTGCTTTGAGAATCTAAATTAAATTATGAAGTCTCTTTTTGCCTTTTCTCTTGCGGTAGAATCTTTCTGTGATCTCCAAAACAATTCTCTTACTTGTTAGTCTGCATTCTATAATCTCTGCTAAGACCAATACAGGTAGATTCTATAATAGGTTTAAAAAAAAAAAATAAGGCAGGGAAAATTATTCATGGTTTCTTTATCAAACAAAATGTTCATTTGTCTTTATAAAAACATACTTCATTGCTCATACAGGGAAATAATTGCATGTAATGTCAACCTTTCAGTTCTAACACTTACATTATATCCTTACTTTCATTCTTTTTAATAAATTTCAATTTGCCTTTTAAGTTTTTACTTAATCCTGTAGAAAGTGACTGTGTCTATGTGAGGTTTTGTTGGTTTTGTTTTTTAAAACCAGCAAAATGGTTCATCTCTCTGAATTATTTACTTTTTTTTATTATTATTATTTTCTCTTCCATGATGAGCAACCATCTCCAGTAGGTTTTATTTATTTAATATTTTTCTGTGTGTTTTCAAGTCCTGTAAATTACATTTGAAAATAAAGGCAAGCTGAAGGCAAAAGAATGACGAAGTAACTTTAAACTGTGCCAGCTGGCAAAGAATGGAACCCAGTATGTTGGCAAGGACTTATCTGGTGCTGTTTCTTCAACTGAATGTTTGTTGTGGAGTTATTTTGTGTGTGTGTGTGTGTTAATGTGTCAAAGTGCAAATCAGTCCATCATACTAATTCCTTCTTTCTGTCATCTGCTGGATCTTTTTTTTCTTCACTGTAATTACAACATCTGTAGTTCATTATGCTTGAATTCTTCATAAATGAAGGCAATGTTACAGAATCTTCACAGTTATTACATTGTCTTCACAGGAAGGTATAAGCCTATGTAAGAATCCCTGCAGAACTGTACCATTTCTAGACTATATGTCAGTGCAGTACAGCCTTTCACAGGCTGAGCAATTAAATGCTGTGCTGTCCTGTCAGTTCTATCATATATATACACTACCGTGCTGTTGAAGTGTACAAATGAACAAAGGAGATTATCCTTGCTAAGGCCTATTAATGATCAGCCATAAACAAGTCTCATAGTTTTTCTTAGGACACTGTTAGTACTACCTGCTTTGACAGGTTATGGTGTATTTTATTTTTATTTCTGTGCAAGAGCACTATTTCACTATTAATTGAGAATTATGGTGGGGTAACGATGCTGCTGTATTACAGCCAAAAAGACAGTAAATTCTTTTGAAAACAGAAATATCTTGCTAATTTTTGTTGTGGTGTGAGGTTTTTTTTGGTTGGTTGGTTTGTTTTTCTTTAATTGTATAAGAATTGTCATTTTCCTGAGTGACCAACAGTCTGCAAATCAAAGTGATTTATTGAGGCATAGAAAAAGGATTTAATTTTCTTCCTTTTAGGGACTGAAATGTCAGACATATATTGCAGGTTGTGTGAGGCTAGATGGGAGAAATTGGCATTGAACCTCAGGCCCTTAACTCCTTATTTGCTGGGAGTGAGAGATGAGGCTGTTCAGACTCCCTTATGTTTTGGTCCATTAGTTTCAGAGAGGTTTGCCTGATTAGAAAGTTTGTGTACATGCATTTCAGTTGTATAATTCAGACAGCTTAATTTCCACAGGCATTGTGTAACAACATCTGTACAAACTGTTTGAAGAGGCCAAAATTAAGTATTTGGTGTCCAGGTAACCAAGGCTCTTCAGAATCAGGGTTTTACTTGTGAAATTGAGCTTAACTTTTGAGGATAACAGAATATAGCAGGCTTTCCTCCGCAGGCAAGGTTATGATTTCTAGTGTCTGTATTTTTTAATATATGATCCTAGCAGAAAAGGAGAGGAAAAAAACCTAAGAAGTTTGATTAATGGAAGAAGCTTAGAAAGAGCTAAGTTTGAGGACTGATCTCAGAGCTCTTAGGCTGGAAAAAACGTCCCATTAATTTTAGTGGGAGTTTTGACTGCACAAGGACTTTCAAGATCAAGTGCTTTCTTGTTCATTAAAGGATAGAAGGTAATTAGAAATAAAGCACAGAAAAGATTTTATATAGTATTGCTTTTGTCAGCTGAAAAAAATCCATATTATTGTAGGAGTTTTAGGCTAATCTTCTCTCTCCCTTTCTTGCATAAAATGATGACACAGTAGGTTGTTTTCATTACTCTTAGAGGTCTGTGGTTCTATCTGTTCATTTTATTGGAAAAAAGCAATTGGCAAGTTTTTTCTGTTATCATCCTTGCTGTTGGATTGAAATCTCATCTATGATGCTGACTTTGTCATTTCCCTCCTCCATCCAAACTGTTTAGCTCAAGATATTCCCACAACATTTTTGTTTGTAAATGTTGGATGATAAATGAAATAAAAAGCCAGCGTGCAATTTGGTTGAAGGATTTTGCTGATGTCAGCTCAGGAAATAAAGGATCAGTTGGACAGAAAAAGATAAAACTGTACTAAGTTTTACAGAAACAAATCTTGCATGTTTTATGATACCTTAAATTATGTTGACTTTTGAACTCCTTTTGGGACAGAAGCTATATATATTTGAGACCTCTTGAATCCAGCCCTGAATTTTAAATATATGGCAGTCATGAGCCATTTCAGGAATCATGAGTTTAGGTTATCAACTGATGGTAGTACTTTCCACACCGACCTCAGGAACAAGGGATTCTTCTCCTGTTAGAATTTAAAACCATTCTTTATAGTACTTAAAAATATGTTTCATGTTACTTGTTCCTTACAGCTACTTCCCTTTCCCCTCCCCCCAGCCTCCCCATAGCAAAACCTTTTTTTCTTCGGCTTGTCTTTGTAATTTATTTTGGTGAAGAGTATGGTCCAAGTTTAATTCCAGTTGGAACTGACACTGGTTGTAAGACTGAGAGCATGAGCCACTTTCTTTATAGCTTTCCTCCATGTGCTGATGAGCACAGGGAAGCTGTTGAAGGATGGGGAGCCAGAGAAGCTGTTGCGAAGCTGTTGCTTCCCTGTTTCTCTTTGCTGGCCCTGCAATACATAGTGATCTTAACCATTCCCAAAAGCAAGGGAAAGTGAGAAAGATGTATTTCTCTTCTGATATAGCAGTAGTCTGCTTTTTGAGAAAGTAGCTATGTAGAAAAAAAGGCACCATATTTAACGATGCTATGCATCTGTCTTTTCCATCTCAATTGTTATAGGGATGAGATTTTATTCCTGCTCATTCCTGTTTTATTTTGATGGTCTACCTAAGCTTTCAACTAGCAAAAGGGGATGAGGGAAACAGACAGTATTTGTTGTTATTGCAATTAATCTTGTGATTCCTTTCCAATTATTTTCAGGAAACAATACTTATTATTTCTGCAAAGGTGACTTATTTCTGTAAAGGTGACTTTCTAACAAGTAAGAAGGTATCTGGTAACATTGAGTCTGCCTTCAAAAACCTATCACTTTACCAAAGAGGATAAATTGTGCAATACACTTTCTAAAAAAAAAAAACCTATCCGTAGGGAATCCTTTGCTTTTTTACCAGTTTAATTCTATTGCCTTTGGGTGAATTGCTCTTCATTTGTACTCATGTAAATGAGGAAAACAATCATATGTAAAATATCAGAGAAGATACAGGCAGGTTTTAAAATGAGGCATTTTCAGTGGCTTTCACCCTTCTGTTAAACTATACTTATTAATCTCCATGGATTGTGTGAGTGCCTTTTCATTCAGAGTGTAAGACCAAATAATGTTTCTGCTTGTGTGAAGCATTTTGGTCAGTTTTTTTTTTCCCAAATGAAACTTTAGATGACAAAGAAGGGAATACCTGAAGATACTTGGAAATGTGACTTCAGATTTGAGAGGAGACTATTTTTGATAGATAAAATACTTAAAATTACATTTTGTTTTCAAGGGGATTTCTTGAAAAAGCTTTCAGAACTGTGATATGATTCTCCAAGAACACAGAACTTGTGTGAGCTATCTGAGGTACCTGTTGGGAGTACTTTAGAAGAGACGTGTTTTCCATCGCGAGTAAAAAGTACTATTTGATGTGAAGTTTTCTGAGGATTTTGCTCGCTATAAGATGGCAAAGGAGCGGATAAACCATTCTACACAGAATACTAATGTCCTTTCTAAATATGGTGCACGGAGTGCTTGTTTACAATTTGGGCGTATTACTCTACAGAGAATGGATTTGAAATTGACTCTCCAGAAACATTACTCTTAATGTAATGTTCTCTCTCTGGGAAGCTTTCGTCTCTCAAATAAAATAGAACAGTACAAAGGCCTGGTGATGGGTTGATACCTGAGTTTCTGACTGTCATTCCAAATGCATGTATTGCTCTGGTTAGATTGTTCAGAATTACTGCAGTACTGTTCGCTGTCGGGTTGGGTAACAAATTCAGTTCCTCTAGGAATAGGCAGTTTTAAAGGTTCTGCAAACTTGGTAACCTTCTGAACCTTCCCTCCACATTTCTCTTACATACACACATACACACAAATTCCTTGTGACTCAAGTCCTCGGAGATATGATATTTTGGGGGGTCTGAGTATTATACCCAGGAGGGAGCCTGCAGTACACAGCGGTATTTATATTCAGCAGTTAGTAACAGAGCATGAACATCCATTAATGCTCCCACATTAAACACAGCTTTAATTGCAGTTTTAAAGATCTGCTGGTTTTGCTTTTTAAAGTCTCAGGGTTGATTAATAATATCTTAATAAAAAGCTTAATAGTGCATTAAATTAAAAAAAAAAAGTTTCTTCTTCTTATGAGACAGTGATTTCAGTTGGTAGTTCACTAAACAGAACAATAAAAACCCGTCTGAAAATCTGTTGCCTGACTGCAGCAAAGTGTGATACAATCAGCCTTCAGAAACCAAACTGACGTTTGATGTAGCATTTTAAATGCTACCATGCATATGTTTGGTAACATTAGGCTATGGCCTCTGAAGATTGTGAACCACCATAAAAAGCTATTTATCTTTCTTCAGTAGAAATTTTCTCACATTTTGCATTTTATATTACCAATATTGGGCCTTTGGGGAGGTGGGTTATCTGAAGATCTGTAGTAAGAATGACACATCTTTTTTATTTAAATATTATTGCTTTTTAGGCACTGAATATTGGAGATATGCCGAAGTACTTGTGGGAGATATGGGTACCTGACAAACCATGGGTGGTAAGATATCAGATCCACTGAAATAAATAAAATAAACATTTAATTTTATGATAGGTATTTTGGGTCCTGCTGTCACTGAATTCAACGGGCAAAACTCCTGCAGGGCTTGTAAGAAGTGCATTATTTCCAATTTATGCAAGTTTTTTTTTCCATTCTTTTCAATATTTTCACAGCGGTGTGAAGTTGAAGTAACACCTGTAGTGAACGAGAACTGTGCAGCAGCATCTGACAGGGGGAAGAGAGAATTGTTCAGCTGAAGGCTATAATAAGACCTTTTCTCTTATCTTTACTCAGACAAGGGAGCAGTTAGTTGTTGCCCATCAGACCAATTCACGGTTTACAGCTGGGCCTACTGAATAGTACCTTTCTCCAGGCATCCTCTTGTTAGTCTTGTTTAACACTTGCTCTGGACTCCAACCCAGTAACCCAAGGAAAATAATACTCTCCTTTTGAGCACTGTGTGGACTTCTCAGAAAATGAATCTGGCAGATGCTGTCTGTCCTCCACTTTTGGGAGCAGTAATCAGAGAAGAACCAGGGTTTAATGCTTTGATTTGTAAAGGTCTGCAATAAAGAGGAGCCATGGTCTATTTAAGTGCACAGTTTCTTCTCTGAGCAGAACTCCAGTCTAGTACATTAGTTTCCATGCTGGCTTTTTTTATGTGAAATAAAGGACTGTAGTAAACTGTCCACTATCTGTGCTTTTTAAAGACAGCCTCTCTCAAATTAAAACCAGAAATCTCCATGTAGAAGTTCACAACTTCCACTTGTTTTCATAGTTAAAATTTATAAATGCAAATTAAATTTAGTTGCGTCTTATAAAACTATTTTTTTCAACTATTCAAACTATAAGATAACAGTAAAATTTATTTCCTTTATAATATAGGCCTCTTTCTCCAAAACTAAGCATGCAGTGGCACTTCTTTTAAGCAAAATCAGAAGAAGAAAATTTCCTGGAAACTGGAGTTTCCAGTATCAGACATTATATTTTAAACTCTACCTATTGGGTATTTGACTTTTTATCCTTAATAGTAGACTATTTTAACCTCAGTGTAGGCATTTCTGACACAAGGAAATTGATTTCATTTTTAGTGTAAAATATTCTGAATAAACTCCATTAGTGTACTATAAAATTGATATAGATAAATACATATAGAAATCTGTCTTATCCATCTTCTCTCTAATGATAGAGAATGCTGTTATCTATTAATTCAGTAACACAAGAATTTTGAAGGAAATTTTGAATGAAAAAAGTGATCATGCACAGTTAAGACAAAGTAATTTAGAGTAAACACAATAAGATGTGATTGCAGTTGGACTAGATGATCATTGTAGGTCCCTTCCAACTGAAGTATCCTATTCTATTCTAGAAAAAAAGCAGCCCAGATTTTCCATGCCCAATGTCAGCTGGTAGAGAAAAGATAATAAATTTTCACATTTTTTTAAAACCAAAGACGAGCAAAGGAAATAGTTTATCAATTTTTTTAACAGTCTTGAAGTACTGAACCTACCTGAAAAGATTTGTTTGACAAAGAAGAGCAATTCTTAGGGAAAGGCCAAAAGAGTTCCCTAAAATCTTCCAGAAATTATCTTAAAAGTTTAGAACTTAGAACTTTCTTTAGTTAATTTAGAATTTTCTTTCTAGTAGAATCATAGTATCATAGAATGCTTTGGGTTGGAAGGGACCTTAAAGACCATCTAGTTCCAAGCCCCCTGCCATGGGCAGGGACACCTTCCACTAGACCAGGTTGCTCAAAGCCACGTCCAGCCTGGCCTTGAAGACAGCCAGGTTTGGGGCATCCACAGCTTCTCTGGGCAACCAGTTCCAGTGCCTCACTGCCCAATCAGTGAAGAACTTCCTGATATCTAATCTAAACCTCCCCACTTTCAATTTAAACCCATTACGCCTTGTCCTATCACTACAGGCCCTTGTAAAAAGTCCCCTCCCAGCTTCTTTGTAGGCCCCTTGTAGTAATTAACATCCAACTTCCATGAAAAAGATTTCCTTAACACTTGCAACTCTTGAAAGACCAGCTTTTATAATGTAACATATAGAATAATATACTTTCCATCAAAAAGTTGACTCAACCATGAAGCATTACATATATATTGTTCTTAGAGCTTTAAATAGAACACATCAGGGCTTCTTATTTTTCTAGGTTTTGAAAAAAATCATCCAACCCTTTACTTACGGAAAAAAAAATAGATAATTTATTTTTATTATTTTAATACTGACAAATCTTCATAGTCTGAGAAATAACTAAGTAGTGTTGATAGTCTGTAGAATAGATGAGGACTGCTCTTTTTGCAAGGTGTTATTGAATATGAATAAAGATATTTTGTATTCTTGCTTTTTAAAAAACAGTTGAATTACCTACGAGTACTTTGCTCATCTAAATAGCAATTACAGTCCCTTTCTAAAGGATTCTTGGAAAAGCAAATCTCCATTAACAATGTATATAATAGTATCTAAAAAAACCTCTTAAAACAAGTTTCAGTCCTAATGGATTTTCTGTTTCTTGAAGTTAAATTGTAGTCTTAGTTTTTAATGTTGCTGGTAGCTAGACCTAAAGTTTAGATGCAGGAGTCACAGAATCACTGAGGTTGGAAAAGACCTATCAGACCATCCAGTCCAACCACCAACCCAACACTACCATACCCACTAGACCATGTCCTCAAGCACCATGTCTACACGTTCCTTGAACACCTCCAGGGATGGTGACTCCAACACTTCCCTGGGCAGCCTCTTCCAATGCCTGACCACTCTTGCAGTGAAGAAGTTTTTCCTAATATCTAATCTAAACCTCCCCTGACACAACGTAAAGCTATTTCCTCTTGTCCTATCACCAGTTACTCGGGAGAACAGACCAGCATCCGCCTCCCTACAAACTCCTTTCAGGCCGCGCAGCGGTAGAGACCGATCAGGTCTCCCCTCAGCCTCCTCTTCTTTAGGCTAAACAACCCCAGCTCCCTCAGACACTCCTCATAAGATTTGTTCTCCAGACCCTTCACCAGCTTTGTCGTGCTTCTCTGGACATGTTCCAGCATCTCTACGTCCTTCTTGTAGTGAGGGGCCCAAAACTGACCACAATACAAGTGCGGCCTCACCAGTGCCATGTACAGGAGCACAATCACTTCCCTA
>NW_010227517.1:398-16010 GCF_000690775.1 Eurypyga helias | reverse complement strand
TCCTCTGATTCTCACCCTCTGCTGGTAGAGGGTGTGGGGGATATCATGGACCACTCTTCATGGACCATCCAATGTTGGAAACAGACTACTAAACTTTGGTCTTACTGAATTAATCTGCTCTAATGCTGATATCATGTAGTATTCTATGATGTGAATAATATTCTACTTTTTAATTCTGGTGGCACTGATAGGCTACAGGAGCTGTTGCCTTTGCAAGACTTCTGGCTTTTTTCTGTTGTAAGTGATTTGATGCCACTTACATACCCAGTTGCTGAGACCAATGCAGAGATGCTGTTGGCTTTTTTTTCACCTGAGTTTTTGCAAGAAATCAGCAGACCCTGGCAAGTTCCCATGGAGAACAGGGTGGGATTAGGTGAGTATATACTTACCAGAACTTACGTGCTTCTCTAGGCATGCCAGCACTATGTAAAAGGTTGCTACCTACTTTTCCATGAGAGGTTTGGAAGATAGTGTGGCCTACTTCTGTTACTCACCCTCCCAGGAAACCCATCGCTTCCAGTCATAAGAGCTGTATGTGTATTCCTTTCCTCTGTATGGTGTGTGGGGTTACTGGAGAGTGAGGGGTTTCAGAAAGTAAAGGTGTCTGTCTTTTACCATTCCTTTCATTTGTACACCAGTGTATTAAGATGATACACTGGCAAGCAACAGCTGAATTTCAAGCGTAGCACTGAAGTACCATGAATGTCAACAGAAAACTGAGTCAAGAACCAGTGAAGAAGAAATATTCCAAGGTTGAGTCATCATAGATATCATGAGTCATGGTGTATACCCCTCAACCATGCTCCCCAATTACTGCAAAAGCCACTGGCACACTCTCTTGCATTTTTAAACTGGTTTTTTGTAATCTAGAAAATACATTGAAGTTTATGTGAAATACTACTATGGCTCAGTGCCTTAAACAGTAGCCATAAAAAAGGATGTTCAAGGATTGAATTCTTGCTAGGAGATAAAAGTCACGATCTATCAAATTAGAAATGTGCTGACAAAACATCTTTTTCTCTTGGTGTATGTGGCAGGGCCATAGTTGGTCACATAAGAGCATGAAAACAGTGCTGAAGATGTATCCTAGCATTGTTTTGGCTGAGAAATATGGCTCCTGGTTTCAAGTGTATCCTTCTCTATTGCAACATGTACAGCACCTTTGCTGTATAAAATCACAAGGTTTGCTTTGCGAGTATCATATCCTTTTCTGGCTTGATTTTCAATGATTACTGTAAGGGTCTTCTGAAATAGTACATCAAATGGAAGCAATGTCACTTGCACTCTCCCTCTCTCTGCAAGGTAATGAAAGTAGGTTGAAAAGAACCAAAGGGCATAAACAATCAAAATGTAAATAACTGGGGCTACCTAGAATAGTTGTTGCAGTGCATGTTAGGCACCAGGAACAGATATTGCTATTTGAATATCTAAATTACCTTAGCATGCATTATAAGGCCATTAAAAGCTATCTATCCTCTGAATGATTGTATGTTGGTTGGGATTTTTTGTTTGGTTTTAAAATTACTGGTCATCGATCTTCTTCTGATGTAATAGAATTAAAACCTATATATATGTAAGATTTGAAAGCTACACAGCTTAAAAACACAGGCTAGTTTTTAAACTGTTATTAACTGGTAAATCTTACTGAAATGAATATAGCTATGCTCATCTACTACAAGCATAAAGCTGGAGGAAGAAGCTTACTCTTGTTTTCAAATTTTTAATATGTAAAAATATGAAGATCAGAAGACTGCCTGTTTTTTCTACTTTTGTTGAATGACTTTGCAAGTTCAAACTTAATCTAGTGGCTGCTATGTTTAAAAGAAATAATAGTAAAATACACATGAAGCTGGTTATATAAGCCAGTACTGCTTTCGTCCTACAAATTTTAGTCTTTTCCATGGTTTGCCAAATTCTCTTTATAGATTTATAAAAAACTATGAAGATGTGATGGTTTTGTCTGGGACAGAGTAAATTTTCTTCATAGTAGCTAGTATGAGACTGTGTTTTGGATTTGTGCTAGAAGAATGTTGATAATGTTGTTGATAATGTTTTAGTTGTTGCCAAGCAATGCTTACATTAAGCCAAGGATTTTTTCCATTTTCTCGTACTGTCACTGTGTTCCCACCTTCTTCTCTACAAGATGCTGGGAAGAAACACAGCTCAGACAGCTGATCTAAACTGACCAAAGGGATATTTCATGCCACAAGATGTCAAGTTCAGTATATAACCTGAGGGGAGTTGGCCCGGAGTGAATCACTGCTTGCGGATGAACTATTGATCACTGTGTGTTGAGCAGTTCTTGCATTGTGCATCACTTGGTTTTGTATATTCCTTTATGTTGATGATGATTGATGATGATGATGATGATTTCCTCTCCTTTTGGATGTCCTATTAAACTTTTTTAATCTTAACCCATGGGGTTTTTTCCAATTCTCTCCCCCATTCCACATTGGTGGGGAGAATGGGGGAGCAAGCATTTGTGTGGTGCTCGGTTGCCACTAAATCACGACAGTCGATCATCTCTACACAGATGTGAGGGTATTTGTAAGTGCAGCAATCCCTACTGAAGTCACAAAGGGCAAGAGTAGCATTGCAGTACGAGTCTGTAGCTCTTAACCTCAAGTCACAAATGGCAGTGCTGTGCTGACTGATACAAGGAATTTTGTTGCCATTAAAAGTTACAATTACAAGAGGTATACTTCAGAGTCTGCATGTGGAACCACAGGAAAAAAATTTTTCACTGTGAGGGTGACCAAGCACTGGCACAGTTTGCCCAGTGAGGTTGTTGAATCTCCACTCACGGAGATAACCAAAAGCTTTCTGGATAAATTCCTTTGCAGCTGGCTCTGGGTGGTGCCGCTTGAGCAGAGGATGGACAAGATAACCTCCAGAGATCCCTTCCTACCTCAACCATTCTGTGATTGATTATGTAACTTAAAAAAAAAAAAGGGTTTGTTGTTTTTTCCCAGTTTAAACTGAAATTTGAAAGTGTGTGTGTGTGTGTTTGTAGTGTGTCAGCAACACTGCCAGGTTTTTGAAAGGAAGCCAGAGAATTTGCTCAGCCATGTAAAGTGAGATCTAGTTCCAGATTAAGAAGCCTACATGTGTATATGAGGAAGATGTCTAAACTCTGGTCAGCATGGTCAACATATAGTCAATAGGGTCAGTTGGTAGCACCTCAGAAGTGATTCAGGCCTCCCTAGAGTGCAAATCTATGGGGCAACGAGCTGAGTCCCCCTATAGACTTCATGGAGTACAGCAGGAGCATAGATACCTGCCACATGTAGATTCTTATGTTTTTATCTCTAGCTGAGTCCCACTCAAAGCATCTCGTTAAAACTGGAGAGCATGCAGACTGGAAAATGTATCTACTCAGTGTGGAATTTGGCTAAAGTAGCAGGAAAGGTCTTCCTGTAAAAATATATGTAATGACCCAGGATCTTTGATTAGTCAAAGGACTGAATTTTCAACTTTTCAGAGAGACTGAAACTTTAGTCAAATTGTACATTACTTAGACATAGATTTGTTCAAACAGATGGATTTACTTGCTACAACTACTGATGTGAGTAACAAGAGAAAATGTTTCCTCTTTGGATGAGCTCTCAAGCTTTTATTGGTGGTGGTTTTGGTGTATTTTTTTTTTTTAAATACAAATACATAATTATTATATGTGTTGGATAACTTTCAGATATTCAGAATCTTGAACTTCCTGGTTCTGTTTATTTATCAGCCTTACTCCCTTAAATGTATCCATCACAAAAAATGGACATTTCCAACAGTGCTTCACTATTATGTGCGGCCATTAAAAACAGGGAGAAAACTTCCTCCATACCATATAACTCCAAGGAGTTCTACCTAGTTTTAAATACTTAAAATCCAACTCACCACTGAATATGGACTTCAGAAATACGTATGTTATGACTTACTAGAAAATCTGACTTCTGTATACAGAAAATACTGGGAGAGGATTTCCCTGTTTATTCAGGAAAAAGATTTCCATTGCCTTTAGAAATACTGAAGGTTTAGATTCAATCTCATGGACTAAACGCACTGATGTGAGTTCTGCATATACTTGCTTTATTGTTTGTATATTCTGACTGAGAGGATTGTGGGTTGCACTGCCATTTTCCTACTGGAGAAAGAAACAAACATGCATTTCACTGTCCATCATCTAACAAGCTTCCAATCTGTTGGTTTGCTTACACTGAAGCATACAGGTCTTACTTCTTAGTCTCGTAGCTGGGTGATACCTGCTTAGCTATGAAGAGATCCCTTCAGCTGTGTGAGGAATACACTTTAGTTCATTAATATTGCAGCAGAATAGAAAAATGTTAATGTTTTCCTCCATCATCAAGGAGGTGATTTCTGCATTAAAACTCTTATCTATTACACTGTGCTAATTATATTACAAGATCTTGAATGGGTTCTCTTACTCTTTTCATCTTCCGTTGATAAGTAATCTTTGTACTAAAAAGCCCTCTCATAATAATGTGTTTCTTCAGCAACAGCATGCTGACATCCAGTGCCAGCAATGCAAACAATTAACATCAGGCTGGACTACTGAGCTTTACAACATGGGAAGAAGCACTTTGTGAGTCAGTACATGGAGTTTTTCATAGACTGAACACAATTACTATATGAAATAGTCTGTGTAGGAAGGGAACACATCCTGCAAGTCTGATTTCATACCACACCATTATTTTCAGTTGATGTTAGATCGTACCCTAACTACCTAAATGCAGTGTATGGAACAGTAAGTCTCACAGTTACGGTCCTTGAAGAAGGCAGGTGTATTCATTATACATGTGATGATGATGAACCAGTGAGAGTGGTGTCAAGAACCCATGTATAAAAAAAATATTTTCTTTCAAAGGAGGGGAAACACATCTGTTTACTGAGCAGTCCCACAAAAACGTAAACGGAGTTCAATTTGGAACAAGCTGGTCATCTGCATGAAAATGGTTCCAAGATAGAAAGATATAAATCTGTGTGGAAGTATCCTGGGTTTCCCTGACTGCTTTAAGTGAGATGTGAGGTGTGCATAGTTATCTCTCGAGTAAGAGATATGTTGGTATGAGCGGAAAATTAACTGTAGTTATCTAAGATGGGACTGAGGAGAACTTGAGATCAGATATTAGCTATGATGAGAATTTAATATGGCACCAGAGCAAAGAGTCTCTGATGGGCTGGCCACCACCTCACAGCTGGTTTTGTTGTTGCCTGTTCCAAGCATCTCAGAGACAGCTGTCCTCATATGGGCTGCTCGTCTTCTCTAACTCAGATTATTTCTGTGTGTGGGTTTTGAAAACTAAACAGATGAGGTGTATATTCCATCTGATCAGACAAGCTTCTTGATGACAAAATCATGTGTTTATCAGTGAGCTGGGTTGGTGAAAATGGTCTATTACCTTCATTCAGTAAGTTTTGCATTCTTGCACTTTTATTTTTTTATATTTTTACAAGATTGAGAGGTGAGGAGCATGGTAGGGGCAGAAAAGAAGGAAGAGAAGGTGGCTCTAGAAAGTGCTTGAAGATTCCAGGAAATTGGTAGGCTGGACTTAATGCTTGTGAAATGATTTTTGACACAGCTTTTAAAATTAAAAAAATGAGATCTTAGAAGGATGATAGTCTTTTATCTGCTGAGGAAGATGGATGGGTGTGACTTAGATGTCATGTATATGAATGGGTGCTATAAAGAGATCGTTCTAATGACATGCTGTAAAAGACAACTGTCAGGAATAAATTATTCTTCTTTTCTGATGATACTGATGATAATGTACTCGAATTCCCGATGACACATTTCCTCACTTAAAGCTAAAAGCTTTTCCTGAAAGGTTTAATGGGCACAGGGGTCTTTGTTGTGCATTTCCAACTCCATGATAAACATTGCGTAGTGGCTTATATAAGAGCAATTTTGCCTGCAATTATTGTGTTTGCATACAAGTACACAGGCTTTGATTAAGCAAAGAAAAGTACTTAAGCGCATGTGTAAGTACCTTTCAGTGATGGAGTAATTAAACTGAAATATGAAAGAAGAAAGCACAACTTCAGAAGTAACAGAGCTGATAAGAAAAGCCTTTCTGAGCAGCCAGTCAGTGGAAGGCTCTGGTGGGGATGAGCTGTCTCCAGAAATATCTGTGCAAGAGTCACATCCTGCCTGTACAGCCTGAGACCAGTACCGTACTTCACTTTTTCTGAAGGAGCAGCACTGGGAAAAGAGGGAAAAAAAGACAGAGAGGCCAAAAGTACTATGGGGGGAGGCAGGGGCCTGTCTGTAAGTATTGACCACCAGCAGCAGGACAGTTGGCTGAAGAGCCCTAGAGATGAATGCCTTCAGGCTGAAGGGAAGCTGAACATGTTGCATTGCCCTGTTGCCAACCCCTCCTCCCCAAACTGACTCTCACATTCAAAGTGTGTGGCTGCCTGCTTGCGAGTACCTCCATGCTGTGACGCTACAGGGGGAATATCGTGTCTACACTTGGGCACCAGTTTGCTTGGAGAAGTCAATAAACCTGCATGCTTGAACATGCCTGAGGTGCATGCCATGATAGTGGGTGACCTGTGCTGGGGAAAGGATATGCCTGAAGGTCTGTGGCCGTGTTTGACCTATGATGGAACAGGGACAGCCCTGAGGTGCTGTGGCTCATGGGTGACCCACACTGGGAAAGGGAAACTAAGTAACAGGATGGCAGGAAGCCATTAATTGTAGAATGTTAGAAAGAATTCACAGTACTACTGCCTCCTATGCGCCTGATGCCTCACTGGATAAATATTGGTGCACTGAGCTTCAAAAAAGGAAAAAATAAGGGTGCCTGAGAGCAGGAAGGGTGAGGACAGGTTTTTAAGTAGGTTTTTGCACAGTGTTTTCTGACTTTTTTTTCCCCTCACTACCCAAATCAGAGATTGTAGTTTTATGTTGGTTGGCAGTAAATTAAGTCAAGTAAAATAGCCTGGCTCGATGCTGCTTTACCTTCAGCAGACTGGTACGAGAAGTGATGGGCTAAATTGCAGTAAGGGAAACGTAGCCTGGGCATTTGGAGAGGTTTTCTAGTGGTAAAGGAGGCTGATCATGGCCTGGATTGCTGAGGGAGGCTGTGGAGCTGCTGGAGGATTTAAGAGCAGATTAAATGAACTTCTGTCAAGAACAATTTAGAAGAAGTTGATCCTGCCTTTGGGATGAAGAAATGAATTAGATGACCCTCTTGAGATGCTGCTGAGCCCTGTTGCCTTTGATTTCTGTGCCTCTAACGTAGTCTTGTGTACCCCTGGGAGAAAAGAGGATACTGAGCTTAATTATTGGAAGGTGGTTTCAGTCCGTGGGAGGTGTTTCCTGAGGAGACATGGCTTGAGAAAGAAGGCTGATGATGTTAAAGAGGTGAAGGGTGCAATTAAATGAGATTATTTAATGCTGTATTTGTAAGTTGACATAAAAGTGAATCTTTTTTTCACTTGACCTATCACTGACCACGCGTCTCAGAACAGTCTACTTTAATTTAGCGTGTATTAAAAAATTGCAGCCTCAAGCGCTGTTTAGGTTGCTCTGTTGGCTGGGAGGTGCTGGTCTGGATGATACTTAAGAATTAGGGAGCCATTGTGGATGTGTTCATAAGGTCCTCAGCTGCAGCTGCTTTAGCCAGAGTGATTTAGCCAGAGTGAAGTCCAGCTTCAGCTTGACTGTGCATCCTCAGTCCCAAGCACCTTGCAGCACTCCTGTCAAGGACAAGCACGATTTCATTCTTCTGCCTACTACATTAATGCAGATAGCTGTTTTGAGGTTAAAGCCATGTTGGCTTTGAACTGCAGCTGGTAATGAACACCTGGATGGAGTTCTGCTTTATTTGCAGGTGACTGAGATATTATTATTAGTTATTGAACCATTTCTTGTAATATTTAATTATTTCTCCCCATTTTGTGATGAGCAAGCATTGCCATTATTGGCTGTAGGCAAATAACCATCCCCATTGATCATACTAATTGTGGCTTAATGAGGAAGGACCTGGAACTGAGGGAGTTGTCTACCCTGAATGGTTTTGGAATGTAGCTTCCTAGGGTAATGAATACAGGCTGTAATAATTAGGTCTGCTAGGTGCTATATTTATCATGAAGCTTAAATGCAATAAAAATTCATCATACGGCCTTAGGCTTAACAAAACACAGTGAATTGCCATAGTAAATATGTAAATAGATTATGAACAGATAGAAGATTACTTCCTCTTGCATGGTTTTGCCACACCAGGGGATAACTCCTTTTTACTACTTTGTACACGAAACTGGAAGAAAATCATGGCAAAGAACCTGTGTTGAATTGCATATGGCTTTGGGTTTTGGGAAGACTGGGTTTTGCTTGATGATGCTTCCCTTCTGGTTTCCTCCCTGGGCCAGCAATATTTTACTGGGTGCATTTCTGCAGAGCCCTTGGATCTGCACCGCACCCTTGATAATCTGTGGGGTTTGTCCGAAGGGAGCAGAATACTGGACCAGAGGTTTGATATATGGATTAAAAGCAAAAATGTAGTCTGCCACAAACCAACTGTCTGTCTGCAGATAATCACCTTACAGGTAAATAAATCATACCCCTTTCCTCCGATTTTTATATTTTATCATTGAATTGCTTGATAAAGTTTTTAACACAATAATGTCAGTACAACAGGGAAAACCCATTAAATATTCTGGAGACGATAACCACTTTTTAACACAGTGGATAATCCACTCAAGTACGTAGCTGCGGGTGAGTTCATTCCAGTGTTTAGGTGTTGGGAATAAAGAGAAGGAAACACCTTTGTCTAGCATGAAAGCTGGAAGGATGATACAGGGTAATGAGAAGGGCACGGATAAGAATATTTTTCTATGTCCTGGTCCCAGGCAGGGATGAGCTACCCTCCTTGGGCAGTCTAAGGTTTGGGTTCATTCCGTAATACATCCAGCTGAGCAGTCACTGTTACCCCTGTAGCTGGGAGCGGGCCGGGGGGAGGCTCGCCGAGGCTGGACCCGGAAGGTGGGGGGGCGGTCGGCTCCAGGGTTCCAGCCGGCAGCGCGTGTTGTGTATCCCGCCAGCTCGGTTGTTGTCCTGACCTGGTGGCAGGTGATTAGCAGGCAAGTAGCGTCTTTTGTCAGGCAAATTGCTCTGGGAAGGAAGGAGTTAGAAGTTTTTCTTTTCACTGCTCTTGGCTCTCGGGCTCAGGGAGAGGGTTTTTCTCCTCGAGGCTTTGGATTTATATTTGCTTGCTGTCCTGGAACCTGGCTGTGTCCATCCACGGGTGGTGAGATCCTGCATAATTTCTTCTAGGTTTCTGTTATTTTTATTACTTATTAGCAATAGCATGGTTAGTAACTCCATAAGTTTCATTTATATAATTCAATAGTTCTTATCTCAGCTTCTATGAGCCTCCCTTATTTTTTTCCTCCTACCTTTCCTCCATGGGAGTGTGGGAGGGTGAAGTGGTAGATCGACCGGTGGTGCTTAATTGCCTGACAGGGCTAAACCACGACATTCTATTATTCCTTTCCTATAATGGTACCTTCCCTGAGATTCAGTAGGTTTTTCATCACCTCTTTCATTTGCAGATGCAGCCAGCCACGAGTTAGAATAACTAACTGGAATCCCACCTATCCCTGCTGGTCTTGATTGCTGATTTACAGGTGGTGGTACTGACCCAAAACACAGCTGCAAGCTCTTGAAGCACGCCTGCCTTGATTTTGGTCGCAGAGGTTGTGTGTGGTGTAAACCAGGATGATGTTCCTGGGGACCGTGCTCCACTCAGTGCCAGCTGAGCGGGAGGAGAAGGGCTTGGTTTAGTGTACGCACACCTATCTCCCATGTGGCAGGTTGTCATTCAGTTCCAGTTCTGGTCCAGTCTGTGTGTTTTGGTTTTGTTCCTGTAATAGCTGAAATACGTCATCATTACAAGGGAGAACCAGAGAAAAAAAAACGTGACGAGACTGAGTCTTGTGAAAAGGCATCTTCAGTGTCAGTACAGAAGATGTTTGATCTTGCTTTGTTTAGCTCTGGTGGGTGTGACAAACGCAGGACTCCCCTGTGTACTCCTCCAGATGGCCATGTGAAATTCCTTCCGAGGCTGGCCCTTGGTAAACGCTGCTGGGCTGGTTAGCCCTTTTCCTATTTCCAGCAGAGGAAATAACTCTCCTTTTGGGTGAGAGTGCCTACTTAGATGACCCTTTTAAGAGCAAACAAAGCTTATTTTCAGGGAATGCTGAGGGGACACTGATCAGATGCCAGAATAAGGCGCTCAGTAATGTGGGGAGACATTTTAGTCTTCATCTCCCCATAGATTTACCCTCCAGTGTCCTTGTTCATAGCTTCATCCTCACTGTGCTTGTTCAGCCTGGAGAAGAGGAGGCTCCGAGGAGACCTCATTGCAGCTTTCCAGTATCTGAAGGGGCTACAAGGGTACTGGGAGAGGACTTTTTACAAGAGCCTGTAGTGATAGGACAAGGGATAACGGGTACAAATTGAAATCAGGGAGGTTTAGATTAGATATCAGGAAGAAATTCTTCACAGAGAGGGTGGTGAGGCACTGGAACAGGTTGCCCAGAGATGTTGTGGATGCCCCATCCCTGGAAGTGTTCAAGGCCAGGCTGGATGAGGCTTTGAGCACCCTGGTCTAGTGGAAGGTGTCCCTGCCCATGGCAGGGGGGTTGGAACTTGATGGTCTTTAAGGTCCCTTCCAACCCAAACCATTCTATGACAGCTGTAGTGAAGCCTGACGTGTGACAACGATAAAGGTCCTGTTACATGCGTGGCCGACCACAATGTGAAGTTTTGAACACCAGACTGTGATTGTGAGAACGTGAAGAAAGCTGTCTCTTGTGCTGCCACGGCAGTCTGAGGCATTACTTGGTGGGAGCTGGGAATGGCGAGCGATGCCTGTCTACCATGAATCAGTTTTAGACAACAGATTTGGAGCATCATCTCGAAGTATTTTGTTTAAAGTATCTTGACGCCTTCTTCCAAAAGTTGTGTTACCATTCTCAGGCATCCCTATTCTCTCTCAGTCTGGAGGGATGGTAATCAATCAAGGCCCTTAAAATGATACAGTGTAACAACACTCTGTAAGCCCAGGTTTCTATTGATTCAGTAAAGATACTCAGGTCATTTGTTTGCTTGTTTCTTACTAGATTTTTGGTTTCTTTGACCTTTGCTGGTGAATATCGTGATTTATTTGGCATCACCTCATGTCCTGCTCGCGCTCTAAAATGTGCATCTTTCATCACTGCTGACGGGAACTCCAGTTCCTGGCCGGGATCCATAATCCCAATATCAGAGGAGACATATTTACTGCACTTACTCTTCAGTGTGTTTTTTGTGCTCAGAGGAGTGTATATGTGCATGTCGTCATTCTTGGAAAGTTTGTAGACAAGTGTCACACTCCTCCGTGAGGGTAAAATACAGGGCTGTGTACAGCTGCTGTAGAGGACTGAGAGAGCGATCAGAAAGGTTTCAGGCTGGCAGCAGAGCAAACTGTTTCCCAGAGGATGCACTGCTTGCCATGTGCTTTAGCCCTGACTGGGAGGTCAATAGCCATGCCAATTCAATCAGGGGGATTTCCCTGGGGGGCTGCACAGCTGCTGTTTGTTACTGCCCTGTTTCCTCCAGTGCTACTTGCTCTCTCTTCTTGTGTTTGCTGTGGGTTTGGGGTTTCGTGGTTGATTTTTTTTCCTTTTCTTTTCAAAACTACTCACTGCTCTTCAAGTACTGTCAAGAAGAGAAAGAATATGTTTACGTATTTGAATTTTGGTAGTTTAGTTATATTTGGAAACTCTTCAATATGCTGTGTTTTGTTTCCCTTATTAAGAGAGTAAGTGTTGTATCATCCTCTCATTCCTTCACCTAGTCAGCAAATGCACAGATTCAAATGTCAGTACCCAGAGGGAAGCGCAAGTGCCTGGCAATGCAGTGGTATGTGAGCAGCGTTGTTGGTAAGCACGTGCTGCTCAAACTGAACGCTGCGATTTGCAGTGCAGCCGGGAGTGCTCAAAGAACTGGCTGAAGAGCTCTCCAATCCCCTCGAGTTCAGCAGCTCTAGGAGTGCTACAGAAGATATGGGGGACACAATAAAAACTAATGTTCTGCAGTTGTGTTTGTAAATTAACAAGCTGTGCTAGGTAGCTTTAAATTGGTTAGCTTTTTATCAGTTCTCAACAAATCATGAAAAGGCTGATAACAATCAATGTAAGGCATAATCCCTTCATTCTAATGAATGTGATTCAACAGAGTTTTATAATAAACAGTTCATTTATTTCTTTGATATCAGTTTTAATTAAATTACAAATCTGTTTGATAAAGGCAGCACTGTTGTCAGGAACTCCAGTAAAACATCTGACACTTGGCAGAACAACATTCCGATTAGAAAAATAATTACTTCCAAGTGAAATCAATATAGCGTATATTAAATGAATTAAAATGTAATAATTAAGATGTCTCGATGAGCAAGTTCTGATGCTTAGTTTGAAATGGCAATGCTTGTCCATAGTGAGAGTGAGGGATGAAGATGGGAGGGTAAGGAATCCCATGTTCTTGCCTGGAGATGCTTTTAAAAATTTGTGCCAGCACTGAACAATATAATTGCTGATGAAGTTTCGGAGAACAAGAAAATTAATGAAAAGTTAAGCAACTGCACAAGAGTTATTTGGAAGTACCAGGGTCATTGTGGGAGAAGTTGGGTTCCCCAGAACAATATGTGAACCACAGCCAGAGCGCGGGGACACCCACCAGCGGGCAGTGCTTGCTTGCCTGGCATGTCTGGGCAGACTCGGGAACAACTGGTCAGGGTCTCAGGAAGCGCAGGGACTGTGAGCTCGAATGGACCTCCCATTATGGGGTGGTGGTACCTGGAATGACAAATGAGGTCCCAGCAAATTTCAGTGGGCTACACGTTGAATGAAAATGTAGCAGTGCTATTACTGTTTTGGCATTAATGAAAGTATTGCCAGAATACTCGGTGCAGTCGTGCTGTCCACATACCTAACAAGCTAGCTGGGAAGAGTTCAGAAGGAAACTACAATGCTCTTTTCTGCCACTTCATCATAGTCTGTCTTGCAGGGAGAGAAAAAAAGGAAAACCAGTACACTGCAGAGGACATTTAAAAGTAGACATAGTGCCTGTGTAGCAAGAAACTGTCTCACAGTAAAAGTCTGATGAATTTTGCAGTTATATTGGGAATGGAGAACTGGAAGCTGAAGCTTGGGAATTGCAGGCTGAAGTGCAAGTTTCTTGCAGTGAAGGCGTTAGCCAGAGTAACAACATTTTGGTCCTTTCAAAAAATGATGCATTTTCATGGTAAAGACTTACGGACTTTAGTTTTAATTGCAAAATCATCCAGCAGTTCTCATCCTGACACTGTTTTGTTTGTTTGTTTGTTTGGGTTTTTTTCCCCAAGGCTTTCAGATTAAAGCCTACAGTTCCTGTTTTCCTGCCCCTTACCTTGAAATGATGTAAAATGTCATACATTCTTCGTGATTTGCAGTAATTTCACATACCTTTTTTTTAATTATGAAAATTATTTATTCAGGTATCTTGTACTAGTGTATAACTCATCTCTCTAACAACAGAAGTAATTTAAAGCTAATACAGTGACATCTTTGTCATGGTTTAGCCTTATCTAGCAACTAAGTACCACACAGTGGCTTGGTCACCTCCCCCCTGGCCCCACTCTCCCAGTGCAGGAGGAGAGTTGGAGGAAAAGACAGGGAAAGCTTGTAAAGTTGAGATAAGAACTATTTAATAATATAAATGAAAATTATAGTGATACTAATACTAACAATACTACTAATAAGTAATTAAAACAATAGCAAATAGAACATTCAGTACAGTAGCTCACCACCCACTGACTGACAAACAATCAGGTCCTGAGCTGTGAGAGTTTGAGCCTGAGAACCGGAGGGTGGGGAGAAAACCAGACTGGTTTGGTAGCCCAAAGCCTTAACAACTCCTCCAGGCCACTTTCTGCCTCCGAACTGTGCATGTGCAGACCCAGCCTGACCACTGAGCCTGACGTGCCATGGAATGAAACAACTCCCCCAGCCGCTCTGGGCCAGCCGTCAGCACTGTGAAGTAAAGGAGCTCGTTCCAGCCTGAAACCAGCACAATCCTTTCTTTTTCTCTGTTGATTACAAACCTAAACTTTTCTAATTTGTTTTCAATTTAACAACTCTGTGAAGAAAATGATAATAATTAATTTGTGTTCACCAAAGTGATTTAATTGCCATGGTTTTCATTGTGAGTGTAATTGCCATGGCATTTCTATTTTCAAACTGCTCAGATGCACTATAACCTTCATCTTGTTTCCTTGCCTCTTTGTATTCTGCTATGGTTTTCAACCAGCGTAGCGGGGATACTCTTTTAGAAGTAAATCATAGGGAAAAGCTCACATAGCTGGAACAGCTTCTCTTTTTTACTGACTAAGGGCATATGTAGGTTCAGCATGTTGCCACCTTTTGCTGTATGAGCAGGATAGGAAGAAATTCCATGAAGGACTTGTTGGCAGCTGTTGCTAGTGGTTGGATCCACGTGCTTTGCGTGAGTGATACTGTACTTGTGTAATTTACAGCTTGGGAGAATAGGGTCTCACGTTCAAGTATGCAGTGATTCATGCCCAAATGAGAACAGATTTCTCGGGGAAGAAAGTGATGCCCTCTTTCATTATTTCATAGCAGTTTTGCAACATTTTTTTTACCGTCTTTAAAACATTTCTGGCACAAAGCTTATCTGCCAGCAATTTTCAGTCCCTAACCCTGTTGTTTATCTCTCAGATTTACTGCAAGTTTTCTGTGATTAGTATTCCCAGCCTCTGGCTGCTAATACAATGTCCAGACTTCCACAGGCTCCAGCATTAGCATTTTTTATAAAACTGTGGGACTCTGCAATAAACTTGTCCCTTCTGTCTTATCGCAAATATTTATCCCAATTCTCTCATAAAAATTCTGAGTCATCTCTAGTTCTGTGCTTATAAAAATTCCACTGGAAAAACACACGCACACAAACCAGCTAAACAACAGCAAAAAAAAAACCCCTTCCAAAGTGTTTATAGGAGATGTGTTTATTCCTAAATGAAAATCAGTTCCTTTATGCATAACACAAATTATTAATAATGACAATTATGTACTTGAGGGGCAAAAGCAACTGCATAACCTAGCAGTTTTGAAATGTTGCTTGTATAGTTCTTCACCTTTATTACTGGCTTTTGCTGGTGTCTCTGACGCACTGGAAGGACTCCACATACATTTGCATTTGTGGACATATGCTAATTAACTTGTTTGTTTGTTTTTGTGTTTGTTTGGTTTTTAGCAAAACTGACCCATCTTCTTGTTAGGCACTTAGACTTTGTCTAAGTCAGGGATATAACCTGGGATTTTTCATTTGCCTTCCTTGATTTGCAGTGCTTGGAAATCTACAGTAAGAAGTTGTGCGGATCCTGCTGATTCACTCTGGTGGATGCTAATAGTTAACTGCATCCTGTCTGTAAGGGTGTGGGATGGTCTCAGCAGGATGCAAGCTTGGATAAAGGTACCCTGTTTTGCTTCTATTTTAGACACCAGAAGAAGCACAACAAATACGAAGGCTTTTTATATTGAATGTGTTAAGGGGAGGTT